>NC_071286.1:74530655-74752348 GCF_943735745.2 Anopheles bellator | reverse complement strand
AAAGAAGCAACTGAGGCGAGTGACTATGTTTAGAAACGGTGACACTTTATCACGCCGTTTGCCTACCGTAAAGTTGCCCGCAAAACGGTGCCTCGGAGCCTGTAACTGCTGCGCTAGCTGCTGCAGGCCGCGAGCCATTAAATCTTGTGATAAAAATGTCCTTTTGGGTTGCTATTTTCAGCGCCAGATTTTTCCATGCCCAACTTGTAATCCACCAATATGATTTTTTGATCGGTTGTATGATTTTAGCACAAGGTAATGAAAGCTGGATTTGACCTCTCCGGCGGGCCGACAGTGGGTCAGAAAATATTGAGTAAGAGAGCTAACCTTTTACTGGCCCGAAACAGAGCTAAGAGCATTATTTTAATGTTTTCTTCGGATTCGGATTCAAATCAATACAAATAACGTGTCTTCCATGCTGTCAGTCCACTTGTACACCAGCTTGCATGCATGACTGACAGCCTTTACAGTTTGATTGCACGCAAAGAATTTAAAGATTCACGGTGCAACGGCAACAAATATCCGTTTTGTGGGCAATTTTTACGTAAACACGTTCGGCCAAAAGTAATTTGAATAAATTTGATTTGATTTATTAAGATTTGCCAAGTACACCTTCTTTCGCAACGCACCAAACACACGCCCGTTCACCGTCGTCAAATCGGCCGCCCTTCGGCGGCCCGCTAGTATTAATAGTAATTATTTGAAATTTAACGTAATGCTGTTCCTAAAAATTGCTCCTACCCGTTCTCCGGTATTATCACGCAACGGTTTTTTGTAGTTTTGCTCAAGTAGTTGCATTCCGTCCGCTCGAAGCTCGAAGATCTTCGGCACTCGACAAAAGCGAAAATCAGACAGCTCTATTCTGATAAGCTTACTCGTCCGCCTTTGATGTCCATCGGACGCATATGCTAGTGGTGGGGAGCAGTTCTCTTCACACTGCGTCACCTCATGTTCCCCGCCACGCCAGTGTGGTCAATTTCAATTGTAATAGTACCTACTTACATACTATGCGTTAAAGAGTTTAAATTCTAGATTCCGCGCGGGACATATTCCGCGCGGGTTCTCCGCACGGCCTACCACTACCCTAGAGAAGAGAATAAATAGAAAAAACGTTCTAATCATACTCCTTCCGATAGTGCTGCGGACTGCGGATCGCCAAATGTAACCAACTCCGTTCCGTGGCCCCCGGGCCACAGCACCGGAGGGTCGTAGCGCAGCGCTTAATCATAATTGCAGGTTTTTGGTATTGTTTCACTCAGCGACTACCCTAGGAGCGAATTGTGAATAATTTGTGGTTTGTTAATTGTAAAGTTTGCGATATAACAGTTTTGGTTTAATTGTTTGCTCATGTAGTGTTGGTGTGTTTACGTGTTAATGTCGCGTTTTGTCTCGTAAGGCATTGTTTACTTATTCACGTGATAAAAATCCTGACTCTGGGACGTGTTCCATACCTTGGCGCTGGCAACATAAACAGAACCGCCTTTTCGACGACCAGGTCACGCAACCGAACGCAACGAATCAAGTACAACTCGGACCCCGATGGGACTCTACTTAAGATGGTGTAATTATCTGTAAAAATTGACTACAAAACGACTACGTAGCAATAGCGAAGCGCTAATGCCACGGAACAATACTGAACTCTCTACTCACTTACTAGCTGTGCAACGCAAAACGCCTACAGTTGCGACCTCTGACTCAAAAGATAAAACTCAGTTTCGCTGAAAATCCGAAGGGCACGAAAAGCCAAGCCGAATCTAGGTCTCCACCAGGACGTGCGTGAAGAGGTTGTGCAGTTTCAGGCCAACCTGCTTGTAGACCAGCGAATTTAGGCCGTCGGTGTGGAAGCGCAGCTTGCCGTTTTTGAGGAACGCATGCCGATCCTTGTTCGGCGCCTCCTTCCGGTGCTTCAGCATCGTGTACTGGCTGTAGGCCGGGCTGAAGCGACAGATTTCGATCTGTTTGTTTTGCAACCGGGCGTACAGATCGTCATCTTCGCCGCCCCAACCGCTAAACATGTTCGACATGCCGTTAATGTTGAGGAACACGCTCGACTCGATCGCAACCGCTCCACCGAACAGCCCGCGATACGGCAGATTGTACCGGAACACGTCCAAACTCGAGCACATGTGGCGCGGTTTTCGCGAGCACGCGTACAGATGGCCCAGGTTCATTGGCATCAGGTCGACATCCTGCAGAACCAGGCATGGGTAGTCGAGGCTCATGGCAATCAGTGCTCCGATGTTGAAAAGCTTCGCCCGGTTGAATGGTTTCGGGTCGTACTGTTCGATCACGAAAATCCGGTAGTGGATCCGCTGCCGTCGCAGATAGTTGTGCATGTAGATGAGGAACTGATTCAGTTGGCGCTCGCGCTGCCGGTACGGTATAATGATGGCCGTAGACATAGACGGTAGACACTCCTCGGGGTAGTACTCGCCCCCGAGCCGCACATTGTTGTTGATGATCTCTTCCGTGAACGGGGGCCGGAAGAGGGACAGATTTTCCTCAATAACCTCACTGTAGTCACACCGGAGACCGTTGCGCATCTGAGAGATGTTTTTCGTCGTCTTGCGGATCAGCTGATCGTAAATGTTCTCTCCCTCGATGTACTCGTACACGCTGGCGAACCGTCCCGGCCACAGGAAGTACACCATCAGGACAAGGTACGCCACGTAAGCGTACACACTGCTCGACACCCGGAAGGTAATCATCGTGTATTACGCCAACCGATTTTCACTCCGCAAACGCGTGGAGACCACTTTTCCGGGGCACGGAAGACGGGAGAGAAGTGAGGTCGGTCAGTGTAGGACGAAAGCTGTATGGAAAGGATTCGAGCGGTACCTCAAGGATTGGCAGGAAGTGAACGTAAACCGGACCAACAGCACCGACACAGGGCAAGGACCAACACATACAAAAAGTGCATTCGGCAGTGCGGCCAGAGAGAGGGACGGAGTACGGAACAACGAGAACACAAACAATTAGGACGAAAAGGTGAACGTTTGTGCACGTAGCTGTGTGTGTGCGTGCGTCTGTGTTTGGGGCCAACAGTGTGCTAACAGAGAGAGGCCGGAAAGTAGTCCATTGGACGGGAAAAAACGGGCCACCCTACTAACGTCGGACTCTTCGATTGCACTTCGGCATGCTCGTCGGCACCGGTTTGGGCTGCTATGATGATTTTGCTGATTGTGTCGATGACGATGAAGTGAATGATTATCGCGAACACCGGCTGTCCTGCTCGGATTTCCTGGGCTTATGTTTTGGTCCCGTCTACCACCGCCGCACGGAACAACAAACGGAAAACGTTTTCGTAACGAAATTACAACTCCACCGTCGCACTACGTCCTTCAGTAGGGACTTCAGCTCGATCCGGACGTCTGCCTTCTTGCCAGACTCTAAACTCTCGACTGCAATTAGTTGTCCTTTTCCAATGTTCTATGCGGCGCGAGTCCTGACAGTGCGGCACATCAGAATCGGATTGTTTGTTTCCGAAGCACACTCGAAACAAACACGAAGCGGGAACAGTAAAGTGAGTAAATACCAAAGTGGCTTATTCAGGATTGCGTGAAACTGAGACTACCTTACTACGGAATTCTTTACATTCTGTGTTTTTTTGTGTTACTCGTAACTGTTTGTAGGGTCAGATGGGAGAAATCCATCGCACCGACAACAAAAACTGTTGTTGCAAAAACAAAACAGAAAATTGACAGCTGCTCAAGCGTTTGTACGAAACATCCGATAGCGTTTATGACTACGTGGCCACGGCTGCAGCACCCGGTCAAGGTGTTTGGAGATAGCATCCCAAGCGACCCGTTTACGCATTAAGATACCTTTTATTATACTCAATATTTTAAACATAACCTGCGTTCGTGGTTTGACTCAACAACCGTTTTGCGGCTCACACCGTAATCATCGTTGCGGTTGCCTCGGTTAATTAACTCTCCGTTGAGGCTGCTGCATTGCCAACATGCAATCTTGAAATGCTCCCGAGAGCGCCGATCTATTCGTCGTCCATGTCGGCAAAGAAATCGCGTGTATTCGTACGCTGCGAAGAGGGCAAGTTGTGCTTGACGGCCCGTTTGTCTGGTCGGCTGTTGCACTGGATGTCATCGAAGTCTTCGAAGTATTTTACATTCCAGAACCGCACGTCATTGTCGTGCGAGCTGGTCGCGATCAGCTCCCCACTGCCACTGATGTCCATCGTGTCGACCGCCATCGAATGTTGGCCAACGATGCCCAGCATCCTGCCTGGCACCATGTGCATCGCTCGAATAACTCCGTCTTCACCGGCCATCACCGCAATCTGATCGGTGATCGGCACCATCCGATTGGCACTCGGTTTCGGTCCGCTAAACGCATCGCAATGGTACGCAAACTGGTTCCAGTTGAACGTGTAGTAGTTACCCTTCGAGGTACCGACCACCACTTTGCTTTCGCGCTTGAACAACCCCATGCAGTTCATTTCCTCCTCGTAAGGTTCAGATTGAATGTAAAGCCTCCTAAAATAAGAAAGTGATGAAAAAAGTTTTTAAAAAACCAACAAAACACTGGGTCTCTCCCATCGCCCGTTACCGTTGAGCAATGTTGATCGTCGTCAGCAATCCATCACCGCTAGTCGTTAACAGGTACTTTTGTTGCTGATCGGTCGTGCAGATCGACGAAATAAAGTCTTCCGCCAAGCGGAGCGAAAACACCGGCTCCTTCTGGCGCACATCCCACAGCTTCAGCGTGCCGTCGTCGTCACCAGTGGCGAACGTGTGCACGTCGATGTTGGCCATACTGTAGACTGGTTCCTCGTGTGCCGCTTCCCAGCAGCGTGTCAACTTGCCCGTCGCGACGTCCGTCACCATTATTGATCGCTCGCGGCCGGTCGTGATGAGGGCCCGTCCATCGCGCGAAAACTCCACACAACGCACCGATTTCGTGTGCAGTTCATGTGTGGCTTCGAGTTTGTTCTCCTCGTTTGCATACCGATAGAAAAGCACATCGCCAACGGACGTGCCGATCGCAAGCAAATCCTCTCGGGTGTGAAACGACAGATCGATGACGAAATCGTCGGTCCGGATGTCGGGTGGTTTCGAACGGGGCTTCTTAATCTCCGCAATGATTGCCTTCACCACATCGTCCTCTTCCATCTCTTCGTCGTAATCATCAATAGCACGATGGGTAGCGGTCGTCCCGCTCTCACAATTGGGAGAAGGCGGACTGGAGGAGATACTTCCAACGATACTGGGATCAGAATCTTCGTAACTGTCCGTAGAGTCATCGGACTGTTCTGCTTCTTCCTCCTCGTCTACAACCTCAAGCGTAAAATCCGAATCGTTCGAAGCGTCCCCCATGTCGTTGCCCTGCGCGGTATCGTTCTCTCCCAACTGTTCCTCCGGCCCACCGAACTGCTCCAGCAGGTAAGGGTCGTCCACTAATAAGTCCTCGTCCTCGTTTTCGCTGGCCGCATCATTGAAATGGGGCGATTGAAAATTCCTCCTACAAAAAACGAGAGTTCTCGTGCTCCAGTTGCAGGCTTTCTAGGTTATGGTGCTTACATTGGCCAGAGCCACGGTTTGCGGTTACGAGCCAAACACTTACATGGCCACTAGTTGCCCACCGCAGAATGCTAACAGCGTTCTCTGCCTACGGCCCTCGCACACTGCCCGTTCCACTGCAACAATAGACGCAGGTACGCCGTAACAAACAACAACTAAAGACGAGCAGCACAATGCATACAACAGCGCGTTTTCCGTACTGTGCAGACTGTGACGATTTTTGTACGTCGTAGTCTTTGTTGTGACAGCACAAGCAGCCGCCGGCACAGGGTGCCGAATGGCGAAACATGCTCATAGCACTCAATCGCATTAATTGGTGCAGCTCGGTCTACTTTATTTACTGATTAAATGCCAAATGGCCCTTATTCAAAGCAAATCTACATGTTTAAAACAATTCTACTCCAAACAAAGGCGACTGGCGATCAAAATCACTTCACTAGCCGCCTGCTGGTCGGCGCAGTGCCCTGTCGCCCGCCATCTGACAGCCGCCCGTTGTCGATGTGTCAGAAAATATTTACGTGAACTGGTTTCTCCGAGCTCCGTTGAGTTTCGTCCCCAAAGCAGAAAACAACGCTTCCTGGTGCTTCCCGGACGTGTGCTCTACTGTTTCGCGCACTAAAAGCGATTCTATGTTGTGCGGGCAGCTCGTGTCCGCCGTACGGCATCTGTGAACTTCAGTTGGCCAGTCTTTTCGCCTCCGCTCTGCGCGCCGTGCTCGAGAACGCGTGTGTGCCTGTGTGTGTTTACTAGTGTTTCCCTTCGGAGGTCGATCGAGAAACTATCGAGTGGACCGTGAAAGTGGGTGCAGTGAATCATCGGAGCGGGCGAGGTTTCTGCGACTTATCCTTATCGCTCTGCGTCAAATTTGGACACAATCGCCCACGGTACGGGACGTTCGTTGCGGGTTTCATCCGGAGGATCGCAACTTTCCAACGGTGTCTGCGCCAAGGGAAGCCCCCCGAAAGCAAGCGATGACAATGGGAGACGATGCGCCCGTCGTCACATCCCTGGTGCTTCCGATCCTGATACGACCGATTCTGTCACAGGTAATGTGTCGCTTCTACCGATCGTTCGACGCCATCAATCCGCGGCCGATTCCGTGATCAGCCACGGGGAAGCCCGAATACATGGTGCAGGGAAAGCCGTTTTACTAGTTTTAGCGACGCAACAGCGGCAGCGAAACCACGGCCACAGGCTGCCGTTTGTCGTACGACGTATATTTAGCATAAACCACTTTTTTCCTTCCTGCTTTGTACGCCCGCTAATGGAACAGGCTCTGGTCGGTCGGTCGGGGCGGGTTTCTATCTACGGACCAAACGGTGCTGCACCGCAGTCCATTACCAGGATGTTTACGATTCACTTTTCATCGCTAAACGTTTGATTATGGTGTGCCAGTCCGGCGATGAAAGGTCCGGTCTTCCACTCGGTCCACTCCGCTTGACGAATGAATTAAATTTGATGCGCTCACGTTCCCCATGCGCTCTGCTGGAGGAACCGGATGTCACCGGTTTAGTGCCCGATGCCGATCGTTAGCGTTCGCAGTGAAGGGATTGGTTTGCAAAACAAATGGTAGCCACAGCCACAGTGACATTTATCGCCCCGTTAAAATCTAATTTCGAAAACCATTTCGTTGCATAATGATGTATCTCGTCTTTTCCGATTCAGCTCGAACGGCGCGATGTGGTTGCATCGCAGACACTGCGGGCCGCACTGACCAAAGCGGAACAGAGCCACCCGGGCCTGACGTACGATCTGGTGATGGGCATCATCAAGAAGGGCGACATTAACGTTAACATGAACGAGAGCATCCTTCGGCTACAGGGTGCCGCCACCGATACGGACCGTGAGTGTTTGCCCATCGCGTGTAACGCTGATTGATCAATTGGTTCTTGCTGACTTCTAGTGATCGAATATCGCCTCAACCGGACGGAGGATGCGTTCCAGGAGCTGAACAAAAAGTCTGCCGCCCTCAAGCGAATTTTGAGCCGAATTCCGGACGAGATTGCCGATCGAAAAACATTCCTGGAGACGATCAAGTATGTGAGGAAAAGGGGCACTCGGGCCACTCCAAATTACGCTCATTGTTTGTATTTCTTTGCAGAGAAATAGCTAGTGCCATTAAAAAGCTGCTCGATGCGGTGAACGAGGTGGTTGGCTTCATACCCGGTTCCTCCGGCAAGCAGGCGGTCGAGCAGCGCAAGAAAGAGTTCGTCAAATATTCGAAAAAGTTCAGCACCACTTTGAAGGAGTACTTCAAGGAAGGAGAGTAAGTTGTCACCGACCGTCGAGTGCGCAATTCACCCTTACCCGAGCACAATAATGTTCCACTTTCTCTCATCCTTTCAGAGCGAATGCCGTTTTCGTAAGTGCCCTGTACCTGATACACCAAACAAACCAGATAATGATCACGGTGAAGAATAAGTGCGAGTAGAATCGTTACATTACACCGTCGCCCCTAGCGGCCTAAATTCTAGGCACATTCAAACGGCCCGCACCGGTAGCAGCAGTAGTACCGAATGTGGCGAATGTTATGAACGAATGGGTGCCTAACGCTAGGGTTTTGTTGTTTGATTCCAATTATTTTAGGCTTAACGTTATTATGATTACTTTCATTTGTTTTTCTCTTACTCTACATCTTCCCGTGCACAGAAGGAAGGCACCGTGTTTGTTTTCCTTATTGTTGACAGTGTTGTTAAAGACAAGTAGTGAGTGTCCGTGCGGTGTTAGGTTCCGCACGGATTATGTGAGTTCACTACAACCAGTTCGAAAGGATGCCTCCTTTCGTAGATCAGTAATGCGACACAGTACAGCACTAATTTAATATTTACATTGCAATAGGAATCATAGAGGTGCGAATATTACATTAAACCATATAGGCAAAAGATATAGAACGAAAGAGGTAAATGAAGGTAAAAGATTGGCGCAACACGTTAGTGAGAAGCTATATACTATTATTACGATTAATGCTATTAATAAAAATATTACTGTTTATTTGAACGATCCTACAAGCCAACGGCGTGGATAGTGAAATAGGGAGCAAAAAATAGAAACCGTATCTAAAGAGGAAACTGTGGCGTCTTTCAGTAGTCCGCTGGCCGTTTGGATGACGCGAAATTTGTCGTTCGTTCTACTGCACTCGAGGCTATTGTGGTGGAGCAGAAAATCCAATAAAACAGTATAGTTTTACATTCTCGATGTGTGACTAGCGTTTCCTTTATCCTGCGTTTATCGCCTGACATACGTCTTTCGAGTTGTGCAAATTAAAGCCAAGGTCATGGTCTCTGTCCTCTCCGAGGGCGTCGTGGGTGCAAGAAAGTCACTTGATTTCCACCAGGACGCACATCAACGATAAAATGCAACAGTGCAAACGTTAATGAAGCTCCTACGGGCCATTTCATGCCACACTGGTCAGTAGCTTGATGTTTCAATTAAATGTCGACCCACCAGTGGGAACAAGCGGACGTAACTCGTGGCGCCGCATGCATTGTATCGTTGGTTCGTTGGTCCGACAAGTGGTCATTAATTAAATTTTCCTCTTGAAAAGTCATGCTCATGCCAGGAGCTTGGCCGGAAATCGCTGCTGCCGACGCGAAGAAAATTAAAACTAGAATAAGGGGCCTCCATATTCAAGCCGGACAAAAGGAGTTTTTGACCTTGAGTCAACATGGAAACAGTGGATTTTTATTTTTAAACAGGTAGGATATGGGCAACTCAAATGAAATGCTCCGTTGAACAAATCAACATGGAAATTGGTCTACGGTTCGATTGGGAATTTAGCTCCCTCCGAGCCAGATTAAAAATTTATTTGCAAAACGAGAATGCAGGTAGCTTGTATAGCTTTTTAATTACTATTTATGTTATGAAAACCTCAGGAAACTTGCCAAGTTTGTGCCTTGTACAGCTTTCCCATTTGGCTAAAGTTATTTGCAAATGACCAACTATCTGCAAGTAATCGGATTATGGCAATTAAATGCAAATGTGCGACCTGCGATAGGTTCGCTGTTGTATTGCAATTAAAAGTTTGTCGCAATTTATCGGAGCGTTCCATTCGCTTAGAGAAAGTGGTATCCTTTCGTAAGGAACCTCCTCTTGACATGATGGTTCACGAATGGCAGGACCAATATGGCCAGGTTTGTTGAGAAATAACACCATTAAGCTTCACTCACCCCCCAAATAACTTCCTCGGATGGAACTCGGATAGATATTCGTCGAAATACAAAGCCCACCTGTCCGTTTAACATCACGTAGTCCCGTAGTCGTACCCGATCACGTATCAACCCTTTTGGCTGTTGTTTTAAAACACATGAACGCGCTTCGATTCGCGCTTTGCTCTCGCATCAGCAAATTGTTGAACATGTCGATTCCGAATATGCTTCGAACGTCTGTGATTCGCTTCCGAAGGCACCATCCGATTCGTCCCACGCCGGAAGCGTTGACGCTAATTGCGTTTTCACCGGAAAATTCAAAGAACCCGGAAAGTGTTGGCCCGGTAGATATGCATCGATAAACAACATGTGTTGCCGTTTGTTCGCAACTTGTAGGGCGTTTTGTTTGCCTAGCAAGAATTCCAAAATTTAATTTTATTTTTGATTTGCAAAATAATAACTTCAACCATAATACGTGCATCTTCTATATTAAAAATTACATGTCCTTCCAGGAACATTAAAAACAACGTGCATTGTTTCACCGAAAATAGCACGCACTATTTGAAGCTCCGTTTTCGCAGGAACTGCGTTTAAGTGCGAAACGCAAAACCAAACACGTTGCCGCACATTGTTATCACGTGTTTTACGCAGAGACGTCCTCGTCGACTGTTCGACATCGTGCTCAGAAACAGTGCCGAAGGAAATGCAAGAAATGCCATGCGTTCTCCCGAACAGGGCCCTCGCGATTGGGGTGATGTAACGGGCAATCCGTCCGCCTCCAGCCATGCCAAGCAACCGACCGAACCAACGAAGCATGTTTTGAGGAGATTCAACATTTGCATCTTGAGACGCCGACAACGTCCGCGTGAGATGGCGAAGATTCGGAGCTGAAGGGTAGGGCCTTATGTTGTCAGCCTTGGGACCTTTGGGGTGGATTTTTGGGGCGCATATCAGACCACAGCATGTCGCTTGGCGGGTGAGCAATACACGTGGGAACGTGTGTGCAAATGTAAATGTAATGGCCTCCGCAAGTATGCTGCCGGCCGGAGGCTATGTGATAGACATCGCCACTAAAAAGCGATGCGATATCAACAGATGCCCGCCTCTCCGGGGAGGCCCAGAAACCGGGGTAGTAATGGGAGCCGGGTCGCGGGACGTCGCTGGGGTGGCGAACAGAAACATGAGCTTGCCCAAGCGCACGTTGCCGGTCCACGTGAAACACTCGCCGTCGGGTTAAGCTGTACAGGCGAGTGTGTGCGTGTCTGATGATTTGTTTTGTATACGGACCCTAAGCCTATGTACAGACAACACGGAGTGCAAACATTTGCAATAATTTTTTTTCGCGCTTCAAAACCCGCTCTCTGGGCCGAACAGACGACTCCATGTTGTGTTAGTGCGCGAAATGCGCATAGCGATCCGGCGACTTACGTATTGCGTTTCGGTTGAATAAAACATTGACCAATAACGATGGGTAGTAGTATTTGCACTCTCAACCGGATGCTCCTCTAACGGCGTTCTGGGTGAAGTCGAGCCTGAGAGAAGGCGAAATAAAATGTTCAATATGTGTCACAAGCACATAAGGGGTGGGAACCGACCGATTTACGTCCACAGTAACTCGATTAGACTTTTCTAAATTTTTAATTCCATCTCATTCATGGCGCGTCCCTGGACACCCTGAAACAGAGCACGCACAGAATTGTGCAACACCAGCGGAGCAGTGGATGTAAATAACATTGGCATACATTTGATGGTCCAAATGAATAGATTTCTGTTACACGTTTCGATCTTAATTTGGGAATTATACATGTATCGGTAGCCGACAGATGGAATGGTTTACCAAAAAAAAGCGTGTACTAAAAAGTGGGTTCAGACATTAGTACACCCTTTTAGAACAAATCTCAGTAGTCGCGCGCAGTGAACCGCAATCGACGACCGGGCCCTCTAGGATGATTTGTACATAGGCTACTAACGTTCCCTTTCGCTCACTCCTCACTCGACTCACGCGTTCTACTCTCCTACCGTCCTACTCGCACTCCCGTGGTGACACTTTCATTCAATAAGCCACCCATTCGCGCGCCGTTTGCTAGTGGCCCCGTTTTGTTGTCCCGCTTTCGCGCGCTCACTCCTCATTTCGCAGGTCCTTTTCGTTCGGTTCATTTCCGGATCCTACGGAGCCGAGCAAGATCCGAACTCGTGACGGAATCCTGCGTCGTCGGGCGGTTCGAAACACACGCCAACAACCCGCCGGGATCACTTAACGCCAGCGAGCAGTCAGCAACGGTCATTCGTTTCGGAAGGATCCCTCTGGTTACGCGGAGGTATCTCGAGGTTCGAATCGAGGGGAAGTTGTAGCGCACCGTGCCCGAGAGATAGCCATCCAGTTGTGCATCGTACGCCGTCCAGTGCGGGAGCTGTAACGCGGAGCTCACCTTCTACTACCTAACTACTCATTGTGGTTTGCGCAAATCCAAGGTCCACTTCTATGTGCAGCTAAAGTCTCTTAGAGAAAGTAGGCAACTAACAGAGGTGGATTGTCAAGCAGATTGTCACCGGTGGAGTGGTTAGAGTGAAATTTAGTGCAAAGTTCGAACAAGTTTCGTCAGTTGCGGATTGAAAAATAGAACACTAGAAAGGGAGAATGAGAACAGTAACGCAATAGAATCGCTTGAACCGATCACTACCAGCCAGCAACCGTGTATGTGTTGGCGTAACGACTATCAGCGGTATCTGCCCGACGGCGTCTCACTCACCTTCCGCGCCACCCTAGAATCTGGCCATCCACTCACACAACGGTAGAGCAGTTACAGATCAAATTACCCGCAATAGACACTTGCACGACGTAATCGTGCCGCGATCTGTGCATGTGTTGTGCATGTAAAAGAAGAGGAAAAATACCCCGTTTGCAATCACGTTTTTGCATCGCGGTACGTCATTCTCTGGACAATCATCGTCACTCGGAACCGGCTCCCAGCCATTTCAAGTGGTCGTTGGTACGATCTGTATGTGATGAAGTGGCGCGTATGTGAAACCTTATCGTGCCCATCGAAGCCAGTGATCGTTGGTCTGTTCTAAGCCGTGATCGTGTAGAGGCGAACGGAACGAAAACCAATAGAAAGACAGGGTTAGGGTGTTAAGAGATCCCATCGGTCAATTTAGTGTCGGTCAAGAACTAATTCTTCCGGGAAGTGCACGGCGAACGAGCAGTCCTGCGGTAAAAGCAATTTGAAATCGACCACCACAACGCCAACGATCTGTGACGTGTGTCACTTCGCATGCAACGGAACCAGAAGAAGGTAGGTACCGCATGTCACATGTTCTGACCAACGTTGTCCAACGGTCATCGGTTTGTCTTGCACATGTCCTCTGCGTACGGGAGTGGGGTTGTGTAACGATTGCGTTGGTCCTTCTGCTGCTCGTGTGCAAACACCACATGAGGTGCAAACAGATTGGCCACCAGTTGGACCATTGGGTGTTATAAACAGCAATATGGGACGGCTTCCAAGAAACACCGGCACCGGCAGACCAAATCCGTTCAGTCAGAAATCGGAATGCCACTAACGCTGCTGTCGATCATCTTCCACGTGAAAGGAGTCGGATATTACCGTGGCTGAAGCATAAATGGCGCATCACTGAGGGTCGTTATTTGTTATCTACTTGCAGGATTAGAGCGCCGCGTCAAAGTTCAAAGCCTTCGGGAAAGCATCTTCACCCACATTAAGCAAATCCTTGAATTCTTCGAAAGAGGGATGCTTTCTGAGTGGCACTCAGTGAAACGACGTTAGGGCTGAGAGGATGTTGATGCCACCACGTCGAACAAACATCATTCGTTGTTGGTTCCGGTTAAGATTCGGATCAAACGCTTCGGAGAATATTTAACATTCATATCCGCTGCATTGTGGAACGATTTGGAGCTTAGTGTTTCTATCGGAAGAGCGAAATCTCCCTTTGCTTTGTTTCGTCGGATTATACAACAACTTACTCTAAATAACTTCCCACTGCTAATTAGGGGACTTAGGGAGATGCCCAGGATAGCAATCTGAGTTTGTGTTCCTCATCGATCCATCCCTCCGATATCTCTCTGGTCGACAATAGTTGGCTGATTTTGTTAAACTTTTCCAACTATTACGCTACCCACGGATCCGACCGAATGGTATGTGGTCGGACGTGCGTGGACTGTGAATATCAAATGAAATCAATTTCAATCAGAAAAAGGTTGCAAAACTTTACGTTCAGTTTCGCTGTCTTGTACGCAATGAAAAGTTCTACTTTCCCTCTTTTTTTATCGAATTATTTAAAATTTCCAAAAACTCCCAAAACTCAATAAGACCCTCGGTGATTGTTGCATTGCCTTGACTAAAGCAGGTTTATGAAATAATTAGAGTTCATTTGTTACCTTAATGTTCAATTTGAACAAATAAATTTTCATTAGTCACTCGTCACACGATGAGCACTCAAGTGCTCCTCCGAGTTGCAACCTTAATGGGATATTGGCTGAATTTCACTATTGACATCGAACGGCAAACCGCCGTAACAAAAACGTGACAAACTTACGTGAACGCCGTTTCTCACCCACACGGACAGTCGCAATATGATTGTCCGCACATGCACGACGAGAGAGGCAACTGATGTCTGGGCGAGCGTTAGTTATAAGAGTGTCCGCAATGGATACCTTACTAAGAAAATAAGCCCATAGTTGGGGGAAATAGAAAATTGGAACCAAAAATTAATGGACAAACTTAATTTTCTGAAATCCCTGTTAAAGGAAGGTACTTTGGTGAGTGAATGAAGTGGCCACCTTTGAATTTTGTTGCGCGGAAAGGTCAAACGGTAGATCTTGATTATTTAAGAATACACGAGAGTCGTATTACTTTATCACCTTGGCGTTAGTTTCATTCTAGTCGGGAATCAAATACTCGACTGACGAAAACAATAACAAGCATCCGTTCGAAAGGGACATTAATTAGCAGGTTCGGTGTGCAGTTTTTCTTTCACGTAACCCGACAGTTATTTTTGCCAACGGACAGAAACATCGTTCAGCGGGTTTGTAAATTTTGCTTCCTTTTATTTTTATTTTAATGCCACAAACTGTGTCATGTCGACCTTCGAATTTTTTTTTTTTTTTTAGATTAAAACCCTTCAAGCGAGAATGTTTTCCAAGAAGGAACACTTCAATACTTCATCTAGTGCAGCCACCCGGGCCAATATTTGCATCGCATCTCTTGTCTTGACCATCTCTTCATCTGGGTATTGGATCCACGGTTTTACATCCCGATTGTAACCCAGAAATTCCGCGGGTACCCTCGAAAGTATTTCGCATTATGTCGGGCGACCAGAACGATTATTTTCAGCATTGCAAAACGTGCCAAAGTCCTTTTGGGCTCAAAACACAAGTCCACTTCTAGACTGCGTGCGGGAAAATACCGTTTTGAGGCATGTTCAGGCGAACGCAAAGCAACAGACGAACGTGCCGGTTCAAGAAGGACTGCAATCTCGAGGATCATAGGATTTCCAGTCTAAGAACTCTATTTCCGTCCCGACCGTGGCTGGCAATCCTTCGCGGCTCAGTTCTGCTCCACTTCAAATGCCTTGTCGTGTCCTAGAAACTCTTCTATTGTGTACGACTATGCTATTTTGGCCCAACCACGAGACCACGGTGGGAGTTCTATTTATTTCATGCACTCCGTTGACAATGGAATCCACGTGGGAAGCGGTAACGAAAGTTTGCGCCTCGAAATGCCGTCTCAGAAGGGAACAACAGCGGAGCAGTTTTTGTTTAACAATCTAAGGTCTAAGGTTTCCGAGAGGAGTCAACTTTGTTGCTGACAATTTTAACATCGCCCTTTCCCCAGGCTCGCCACGTGAAAGTGAGGCTAATTTAAGCGTTCTAAACTCGGTTACAAAGCGAGTCCTTTTTTAAACGCTGAATCGCCAAGACCGGCTCCTTCTGGCTCCTTGTCCTGTTGAGGTGTTTGCAGAACTTTTCCAGACTGTGTTGTGAGAAGTTTTCCGACCATCAGCGCAGGTGCTTTCAACGTGCCGGGCGACGTAACATAAGCACACAGCGTGCACACCGGCCTGGTGGCACGTTTCGACGTGAGTGCTGTGGAGCAGTCTGTCGGCCGGGACCATGTGCTTGACATTTTGTCCTTTGCCCGCCCGAGCAACAGATTTCTCGAAGCCCGGAAGCTGTATCATAATTCTGCAGTTCACGATTGAGACGCGGAGGACACGGAAAGTTATTATATTGTCAAGTGTCAATCGCACACCAAACTGATCAACACCCACGGGTCGGTCAGGGCTTCCGCAAACCGCGGGAGCGCTGAGTCTGGCACGTTGCGAGTGAAGCGTAGTCGATGGCTTAATGAAGCACGTTGTGTGTTTTCCACCGCCGTGTGCTTTCTTCACAATTTTCCGATACTCAGCGGTCTGCCGAGCCGGCAGAGTTCACTTGTGGATGGCTATTATGTACCACTTCAGGCCCCAAACGGGAGCTCCGTTCGTGTAAGTGGAGGTGGTTTAACAACGACATCGACATCGAACAGGATTTGTAACGGTCCCTGCGGTTTCGGCTGGCCCTTTGCTATGGCTTCCTGCGTGGGCCACAAAACAGCCGAACGGAAGGTGGGCAGCTAACAAAGACTGGACCCAGCACGATAGCAGAACCGCCCCCGGTGACTGATAGTCTGGTAGTATGGCCATATCCGATTTATAACAATTTTGTTTCGCTTCATCGCGCGTCGGCAATTTTTATTTGACGGCTCCGAAGATTGGACAGAAAGGTCAGCGAAAGGACAACATTATTCCATACATGGACATTCCGGCGGATTAAGGCGAGCAGCAGGCTAGAAATCAGGCAGGTTCCAATAGCTCGCGCTTAGATGGTTATGCCACACAATGCCCAAAACCTAAAAACGACTGTTACATAAATTTGCTTAAGATTGCAGCGAGCGTTGGCTTCTTTCAGGGAAGTGGAATTAGAATATGGAAATTCGTTCGGAATGCCAAACAAGGATATTTTTTTTCGGAAAGGTCACGATGAGCCATTCCTTCGACGCATTGGTAACAGGAATTCCGCTACAGCGGCAAACGTTTAAGAATAGCGTTTCATGATTGAGGACTGGTGTTAGTCCTGTTAAAGTAATTTTAAAGTGTTAAAATATAGACGCATCGAGAGGCTACTGGTTTTTAATGATTTGCCTTCAATCGAGGCCTTCAAAATGGAGGACACGAGAACGAGAACTTTCAGACAATGTTTAATTTTAAATACCTTTTGAATATTTATTTCGTTCTAAGCGACCGGACCCAATGGATACAGCACCTCGCTACCAGCAATCAGATCCTTGTTCCCACGGTGTCATCGTCCATTCAAAATATTATCCTTCCAAAGAAGCCTAGAGCGAAAACGAGCCAACCTCCCAGTCCCGAAAGCACCCGAATAGGTCACCGGCCGCCGGTCAGTGTTTTCTTTCCATTGCCGTGCGTCGGCTTGCTGGCTCTTTGAAGCGGAACGTGTCCCTCCCTGCCGTCCCTGCGGTCCAACAAGCCCCCGGCTTCACTGTCGTGACACGAAACAGAGGAACCACTTCCCGTTAGAGCATCAGGCCTCGCCATGGAATGGCTGCTAGCGAACCCGCAGATCAACAGCACGTTCGGCTCGCTCGGCACGCACGTCGACGATGCGTTCCACGTGCGGGAGGACTGTCTGGTCACGCTGGAGGAAATCATCTGTAAGCTGGCGGTGGAGGATGCGACCCTGCGCACGTTTCGCCGGGCGATCGGCTTCGGGCAGAACGTGAAGAACGACATCGTGCCGCTGCTGGTGAACGCGAAGGATGCGAAAGTGATCGACACCACCATCCGGCTGCTGGTGAATCTGACCGTGCCGGTGGAGTGTCTGCTTCCGGTGGACCTCGTGTCCAAGTCGGAGATCGGCCGGCACACGATCTTCGAGCTGAACAAGCTGCTGATCACGAGCAAGGAAGCGTTCGTCGACTGGAAGACCACCAAGGCGGTGATCGACCACATGAAGGGAGTGCTCGAGCGGGACAGCAAGCTGTCGATCCAGCAGTGCGACAGCATGAACAACTGTTTGCTGTTGCTGCGCAACATCCTGCACGTGCCGGAGCTGGGCCTGCACACGGCCGGCCACAGCACCTCGTTCCAGAACCAGATCATCTGGAACCTGTTCACGCAGAGCATCGACAAGCTGCTGATCTACCTGATGTCCTGCCCGCAGCGGGCGTACTGGGGCGTTACGATGGCCCAGCTCGTGGCGCTCATGTACAAGGACCAGCACATCAGCACACTGCAGAAGCTGCTGAACTTGTGGTTCGAGTCGACGCTCTCGGAGAGCTCGGAGGACAACGAGAGCAACACGTCGCCCCCGAAACAGTGCAGCGGGGACTCGAGCCCCATGCTCACGTCCGACCCGACCTCCGATTCCTCCGACAATGGTGAATGTCCACGCAGGCGGACCCCACCCCACCTGCACCACCAACCCGACAGTCTTATGAACGCTGTTTGCATTTTAGGCAGTGGCAACACGCCCTCGTCCATGAGCAAGGATTCGTCCGAGCCGGCACAGACCCTTTTCTCGCGCGCGATCAAGTCCCACCAGATGTACCACCACAGCCAGTCGATGAAGGCCAACGCCGTCGGACCGTCGTCGGACTGTAGCCCCAGTAGCACCCACAGCAGCAGCAGCGGCGGCAGCAGCCATCAGCAGTACTGCGAGAATCCGCCGCAACCTCGGAACAGTGCTACGGACGCACAGGAAGTTGGCCGAAACTTTGTATGTCCTCGTGCACTGTGCTGGGTTTTTAATTTATTAACTTTTGCTTTCAGACCAAAAAGTCCAAATGTGCGGCCAAGGGTCCATTGGAATCGTTGGTCCCCTCTACCTCCGGGTCCTCCGGCTTTTCCAGCGCACCGCAGCACCACCACCACCACCACCACCACCAACCGGCGACCGGCAGTGAGCCGGCATCATCGCCGGCCGGGGCCACCGAAAGTGGTTTCTCGTCGCAGGGCCAGCAGTCATCGCCCGCTTCCGGTGGTTCGCCAACGGCGGCTCAGCAGACGAAGCAGAGCCAGGTTTCGCTGTCGGAAAACTCCGACTGTGGCTACGGGACGCAGGTGGAGAAGGAGTCCATCTCGACGTCGAGCAACGAAGACGACAGCCCGCAGCAGAAGCCGGTCCATCAGAAGCCACCGACAAACCAGAAGCAGCGTTTCAATGCCGCAAATAAGCACCGCAATCCCACGTCGACACAGGAGAAGAAGGAACTGCGGCGCAAGAAGCTGGTGAAGCGGGGCAAGAGCAACATGTCAGTAGGAAGGGCCCCGGTTTGTTCGCAACGGCGTGTAGTAACTGAAATTTCCGTCCTTTTCCAGCATCAACATGAAGGGCCTGATGCACCACGTCCCGACGGACGATGACATATCGCATATCCTGAAGGAGTTCACGGTGGACTTTCTGCTCAAAGGCTACGGTTATCTGGTGCAGGAACTGCATACCCAGTTGCTGTCGGATTTGGTGAGTCCTGGTTCCTGCGGTTTGTGGAGAAGGTCCACTGTGACGTTTAATAATTCCGTTCCAATCCCTCTTTCAGCAAGTGCAGATCGATACGTCGCACTTTTTCTGGCTGGTGACGTACTTCCTGAAGTTCGCCACGCAGCTAGAGCTGGACCTGGAGCACATCAGTTCGGTGCTGAACATCGACATCATCAGCTACCTAACGTACGAGGGTGTGATGCTGTGCGAGCAGCTGGAGCAGCTGAGCCGTGTCACCGAAACCGACATTAAGCCCTGCCTGAGAAGAATTCATTTGGTACGTGACCGCCAATTCGAAGACTGTGCGATGATTATTAATGTACTCTGCCCACAGGTTGTAACGGCGATCCGCGAGTTTCTGCATGCGCTCGATACCTACAAGAAGAGTACACATCTATCGGCGGTAAGTTGGGACTCACCGGAATACCCACCACAATGCTGACCGTGGCCAATCTCTGTACCGCAACAGGAAGACAAGGAGAAGCTCAAGCTACTCCAGCAGCAAATCAGCTGCACGGAGGACCTGCGCTGTCTGTTCGTGTTGCTGCTCCGATGCTACAACCCCAACATCCAAAGCCGCCAGTACCTGCAGGATCTGATCGTGACGAACCACACGCTGTTGCTGTTGCTCGACGGGGTCCGCGAGCTGAACGCCGATGCCATGCCGGGCGACATGTTGGTCCACATTAAACAGTGCGTAGAGTGCTGGGCTTTCGGGAGGTTACTGCTTGCCAACTTCACCGTTCCTGTCTTGTTGTAGATTTGCCACCGTGGAGATCATGCACCAGTACGGGCTGCTGTTGGAGGACTTCCGCGAGAATGGGGCGTACGTGAACGATTGCATCTTCACCATGATGCACCACGTCGGAGGCGACCTGGGACAGATCAATGTGCTGTTCCAGCCCAGCATCCTCAAGACGTACTCACAAATCTGGGAAACGGAGTACGAGCTGTGTGATGTGAGTGTTCGCTTCGCGGAGTCCGAAAAGTTTCCATGCTAATGTCCGGTCCTTTACCCCACCACGATGAACAGGATTGGTCCGATTTGATCGAGTATGTGATCCACAAGTTCATCAACACACCGCAACCGGCACCGCTGACGCTCTCGACGACGCTGCCCGAGATCAGCACCCAGCTGCGGACGGGCAACCTGCTCGGGTGGACCCAGGAAGAGAAGGACTCGCTACACTGGTACTACGTGCAGTGCCGCCAGAGTAAGTGTCTGGTGGGCGACATTCTGAAGCTGTTCCAGGAGAACGGCAACCAGCAGAAGACGCGCCTCTCCATCATCGAGCAGCTGCTCGAGCAGGACATTATCGCGCTCGCCCAGTACGACGATCTGATGAAGCTGGAGAACCCGGAGTACGAGCGCAACGTGCAGACGCCGGCCCTCTCGGTGGCATCGGTCGATTCGGCGGGCCGCCGGGACGATGGTGACTCCAAGTCATCGCCCAAAGCCGTGGACGACATTCAGGTGTTGCGCGACCGGCTGCAGAAGGAGAACCGGGGCAAACTGATCGCCTGGCTGCAGAAGAGCCTGCTGGACTGTTGCTTCGTCAAGCTGAACCTCCTGAGCGGCCACGATCACGTGTGCGCCCCGAACACCGGCCCGTCACCGTCCGTCATGGAACCGGTGTCCTTCCACTGCATCCGTAAGAATCCGTCCTCCGGTTGTAAGCTATCGCAGGGGGACAAAGATACTGATACTTTTGCCTCTGTCGAATTTTCTGTGTCAACCACAGTGAAGAAGAAGTCGATCCCGGTGGTGCCCTGGAACCAGGACCAGTTCGCGGTCCTCTCGTACCAACCGTTCATCCTGCTGCTCCACAAGCTCGGCTTCCATCTGCCGGCCGACGCGAAGAAGATGTTTGTCCGCATCCCGGAATTCTGGACCGCCGACATCCTCTACAATATCGCCCGCAAGCTGGGACCGCTGGACAAATGTAAGCCGAGAGACCCGAGAGCCGTCCACGAGCCGCCGGGAATGGATCGCCCGCTCCGCCCCGTCCCCCTTGTGGAGCTGTACCGATAAACTGGTTTCTGTTTTTTTTTGTCTGTCTTTTTATCTGGACCTCGGCACGGCCCGCCTCCGCTTTCGGTTTCTTCGCGCGTGACCTCCGACGTGATTCGACAGCGATTCTTAAGTTCG
This sequence comes from Anopheles bellator, assembly GCF_943735745.2. Classification (NCBI taxonomy): domain Eukaryota; kingdom Metazoa; phylum Arthropoda; class Insecta; order Diptera; family Culicidae; genus Anopheles; species Anopheles bellator. Next base: position 74,730,964 of record NC_071286.1, on the reverse strand, counting down.
ATCTCAAGTACCTCAACAAGGTGCTCTCGATGGAAAAGCAAGCCAAGGCCGACTCTTGCCCGCCGACCGATTCTCGGTTAGAGAACTTTGGATTATCAAGGTCCAGTTAGCCAAGTCCTACCATCAGGTTAACTACTTTCAGTTTGATGTTTTGAGGATGCCGCGTCAGGGGTCGGCGCACTGCCGGCCCCTGACCGCTGCAGGCCCGGTGCAACGCCCCCCGCCCCCGCCCCCACAGGGGGTGGTTTGACCGTCCGTGGCGCCCGGGCCTGCACTTAAAACTATCATATCGAATCGTTTGTGTCGTTGCCGTAACCGTTTCGCTTCTGTTTGTGTTTGTTTTCTAATGAGTTTTGTACACCACCCGCACACCACCACCAGAGGAGTAGCATTTCATCTGCACTTTCGGCATGTTTCCGTGTCCGTGTCCCCACCGCGGAAGATCCATAAACAAAACACAAAGCATAAAGAAGCATAATCTTCTACATCCCGATCCCAATTGGCGTCGAGAGCAGGATGCACCACCCACCCGCCCACCACATTAGTATGTTCGCTCTGCACACCTACGCACGCACACACATGCACGATTCTCACGCCGCACAATTCATTTGTAGCGCCCGTCACCCGTCATTAACTTACCCTCACTGACCGGGCGACGAGGACGAGCTGCTGTTACGGGAGCGAGAAGTGGCCCCCGAGCTGGTGTGGCCAGGGTCAGTGTTTCCACCGTTAATTTGCTGATCCTGACCGTACCAAAAACCCTACTCGAAGGCCACATTCGCGTTCCCGTCAACAACGCCGTCGTCGTCGTCGTCGTCTCAGTAGTAGCCGCATCATAATCCGCATCCATAGGAAAAAGGCGCCGTGATTAATAATGTTTCCTTCGCCTCTCTGGTTCATCCGCAGGTTCACTCCGCAGATCACCACCAACTGGCTCGATGTAGTGATGCGCAGTAAGGCCGCCCAAAGGTAGGTCCAGTCTGGAGGGATCCTCCGAATTCTAATGTCTAACGAGTCTGTCTGTCCGGACTTCCGGAACTCCTTCTTCGCGCAGCGGAAAGCGTAAGTTCGATCTCGCCGGACCATCGAAGGTGATCGAAACGGCGAACGCTGCCCATCCGGGGGCCAAAGCGGGCGGTAAGTTGCCCCCCGCCCAGACGAAGCTACTGCACGACCTCTCGATCATCGTCGAGTCGAACGATGACGATGACGACGAGCTGCCGGAGGATGACGATGGGCTGGACAGCACCGAGGTGCCGGTGCTGGAGGAACACGACGTCGTCAGGTGCGTTCATTGCCAAGCGGTTAGGTCGCGAGGCCACCCCGAACCTCCGATGGCCTCCGAGGGATAAATTATTCGTTCAAGCAATTTTCCAGCGCGAATCGATCAGTGCGGGCGCCCCTAACTACTGTGCCACTGTGAGCCCAACATGGGCACTCGAATTAGTGCAACGACCAAAAAGCGCGGTAAACGGTTTTGTCGTGTAAGGTCAGCTGCTGTAGGGCCCCCCCAACAGCTGACATGATTTTGCTTTCACGTGGTCCGAAAAAAAACGGAGCGTCAAATCAAACATGGGAGCCCTTCGTCGAATGATCGATCGATTGGACAAATTATGCTACACTCGCGTTGGCCGGGAACCCTTGAAGGCGGCCGGCTACTGATTCGCGGGGGGGGTTCGAAAGATCATTTATTTTCATTTTTTACCTCCCCGAAACCTACCCCTGCGTTCGCATAACTTATGTTCTGTGGCACGTTAGTTTTCGTAACCGACGACGTGGCCGACGGTTAGTAAACATAATTCTTTTCTAACAACTTCCTTCCAACAACGGGAGTGAATGGCCACCAGCTCATGCATAAGTCAAACAACACACTCACCCAAGGGTTTGGCTGGACGAGTGACTAGTGCGTCTAGAACAGGCAACCGCAGCATAGCCATGGGTCCGCCCGGGGGCGGACGGATTGAAATGTTCACTTAATGGTGATTTATTTCCAACAACGACTGCCGCAGCCGCTGCTGCCACGGCACGGTGAGGTAAGGCATGCCGATGTTTGACTTTGGGCATGCTTTTGCTCCGTGATCCCCGTGTGCCGTGATCGGTTTCGGTGCAGCATAATTGATTGATTTTCGTGACGATCGTTGTACGATCGCGCAGGATATAGGCTAGCAAGGCTCACAGGCTCAATTGAACCGGGAGGATCAAAGTTCGAAATTAAAACAGTGGCTTCGTGAAATGTAATCTCTCTCACTCACGCGATCACCTTTGCTCTCTCTCTCCCTCTACAGTGCCTGCGAAACGGCTTCCGTTGCGTCGGACCTGACGCGTATGTACGTGAGCGATGAGGACGACAAGCACGACATCGTTCCGCCGATTCTGTAAGGAGCCACCGACATAAGACACAAAGCAATTCGCGACCAACGCAAAACCCCGAACCACACGGCACACTGTGCGGAGACGAACTGATCGAGGATTGGATCGAGTTGTGGAACCAAAATTTGCAATTTAGTGCCCAATGAACCATCTCCAGTTCCAGTTCCATCTCAACGTGTTAGGTGCAACGCACACATATCCTTCGGTGTCATCGTATATCACGCTCCATCTCCAGCATCACCAGAAGCAGCTTCGTACAAAATCCATCCACACTGATTGCCCCAGAAATAGAAATCGAACAATGCAATCGTTAGCCAAACTCTGCTCCTTGGCGCACATCGGAAGGATACTCCACAGATAGAGAGTGAGATGGATAGAGAGAAATAGAGAGAGAGAGGGAAGAACCAAAATCAGCAAATAAATTCTCCCAAGCAATGCTGGTACAAAGCATTTCAGTATCTTTGGTCAAACCAAAGCCCTAATGGTAGTGGTAGCGGTAGTAGCAGTAGCAGTAGTAGTAGTAGCAGCAGTGTCGGCTAGAATGGCAACGTTTGCGCTGCAAAAGATGTATTTTTAATATTTCGCTGTTTATTGCTCTCCATTGGCTGTTGAAAAGGAAACCCATCCATCCGCCGTTCCAAGCGAGGGAGCGAACCTGAACGGGACCGAGTGGGAATGGAGGAAAATTAGAGGAAAAAAGGATTATATTTACAAGCGAGCGAGAGGTTCGGTCCAGTACCAGTTTTACACACTCCAAAAGCTGCTGTTACCAGTTCCGGTGCCTTTTTGTTAGTGCACCGTGTTTTTGCATACTTTCTAGTGTTGATGTTTTCGTTATCGTTTCCCTATCGGCTAGTGTCCCGGAACACTGGGCCATCCACTTGGGGGGCCTGTCAGCAGGGTCTTTTTAAATCCCAATTTGCAAGCAGCCCTCGAAGCATAGTAAAGTACTGGCCACAGCTTCGTCGTGATGTGATTCGAATTGGCTTACCGAACATCGAACAAAACTTAGAGCTTTATTTTATTCGTACGCATGCCGCTCCGTTTGGGAGGGCCTACGTGGTGATAAGGATGTTGTGTGTTAGAGATTAAAAGTGGATTTAAAATAAATGTAGTTACTTTGGTGGATTTACGGTGATCGATTTACTGTTTGTTTCTCCCGAGAAAAGCTAACGACGAAAGCGGTGAGTAAAGGGAATGAAGTTAAAGGGATTAAACATCAAGTAAAGCATGGCCCAGTTGGTTTGATCTTGGTTTTCCGTCCACGGGTGCAAATTCATTACCAGATCATTAGATTCCGTGCATTTATTGGCGAATACAAGTTTGAATTTGAAGGGGACATCTTCCCGTGCCGTGGTGAGATAAAATTTTGGCCCACGAAGCTGTCCAAAATCCATTTTCACGTATGTTTCGTCGTCCAAAAGCAAGCATCCTTTTTAACTCGTAGGAACCTTCTCGTACAACTTTAGAGTTAGAACAATAGTCCGAACCGAAAGTCCAGGATTTTGCTTGATTGATCGCAAAACCTTCCAGTTCAGCTGCCGGTTCACTACGATGTCTACTCTGAATCTTTCGGTCTACGGTATTAGGTTCCCGAAAACGGTAAAACACAGCATATACAGTTGATTTTGCGAATTTTCGTGTTTTTTGTGCGCATAATTATTTATCTTCTTTCGAGTTCCATTAAGCACAACTTTTAAAAAAACTACGCGTACCAAAATGAAACTTTCAGCACCGAAAGTCGAATGTTTGCTAAAGATGTAACTACCAAAACATTTTAAATCCGACTACTAGAGGCGCTGCAAGAAGACTTTTCCCGATTCTAAGTAGGCCATGCTTTACAGGCAAGGAATAGTAACTATCAAACTAGAAGATTAACCGAACATAGAGCAAACCAACCAACAATCAAATGAAACTGGTAAATATTCTTCTTCTTCTTCTTCTTTGGCACTACAACCGCTGTGCGGTCTTGGCCTGCACCAGAGACAATTGTTAATGTCAATTATCCCTGGTGCTATCTGTAATACAGTTCGTTTTTACGGGCGGGGTTGTTGGTCCCGCGCCAACCCCCTCTGTCAGCGCCGGTATTGGGAATCGAAACCATGGCCGGTTGAGTGACAACCGATCCCGGGATTCGAACCCTGGTCAGCTGCGCTGACAGCGAAGAGCGTTACCGACTGGTAAATATTAAAGCCCTTTAAATCAACGCTACAAACTGAAGCGAAAAATTGATGAACCAACCAGGTACATCGAACCCCCGGGTGGCCGATCCTAACCGACAGCCTGTCATGTCCACACACGTCCTGTCATCCCGTGTGTGCGGTGTTCGTGTGCTGTGTCCGAGTCCGAAGGTGCCCACCGTTATCGGATCGCCGGTGCCGGTGACAGCCAATTGCTTCATCTTTCGTCACCATCACCAGAAGCCCGGCCGGGATCGGACCCCCGAGAGAATGCAGGTGGCCGGTACGACTTCGGTTGACAGTTACCGGTGCAGCTGTCCACACCGCCGTAACACGTGTTGGTGGAGTTTGCAAACGCAGCGCGAAACCTGAGACAAAACCTGAGCCCCCGTTTCACGTCCTTTGGCCCAATGCGGCCCATGTCTAATTGAAAAGTCGTGACCGATCGACGTGCGCGGTTTCGCGAGCCAAAATGTCACGTTACCTACATCTGGCATCGCATGCTAATGACCCGTGTGCCGCCATGCTGCTATCCGATAGCGGCCGACCGACCGAAAAGTAGCAAGGGTTTCGAGCTCTCAGAACTCTCCCCAATCGGCTCCACCGGCGGCGCCCCGGAGGGCAATTTTCTTCCGATGACACGTCCACGCCCTCGATGGCAAAACAGCGGTCGGCTAACGAGCCACAGCCCGGCTGCCAATGGCGGTTCAATCGACGATCGAAATGGAAAACGCCATTGCGCCACCATCAAACACGTCACGCGGACTGCGATCAGGTGTCACAGTTGATGCTCGGCTCAATTCGTCACGTACGTGTGCTTCGTGTGCGGCAAGCCAAGCATAGCCCCAGGGGCTGCGGACACGGAATTATGACATAAATAATGTATGTATCATAAACCGGAGCCGAAGTCGAAGTCGCACATTGCAATCAAACGAGCGGCAACCCGGCATTTCTTTTCTCCCAGCCCATCGGAGCCCATCGGAACACAGGCGGTCGTGGCCGCGGTCAGACCGCGTGGCAATTAGCCGAAGATCAAGACTGTTTCCGGACGTTAAAAATCGATTACCCGAGCCTCGCCTGGCCATGCATTATTGATGCGAACTCATCGAGTTCGACACTAGGTTTTTGGTGCCGGTGACGCAACGACACGCGTGCCCGGTCAAGGAGAAGGTGAAAAGGCGCCGTTTGCGACGAAGAAAGCCCCGTTGGGTGAACTTGAACTTCACGGTCGTTTTGGTCGACTGGCCCGGAGGCCCACTGGGCAGTTTGTTGGGCTGTCGTCGTCGTCGTCGTCGTGGCATTACATCGCCTCAAAACATCCGCTTTCGAGTCGCTTCGTCCACTTTACTAGCCACTTCCGGCCGTTGTTGCGAAACTGCCGCTTGGCGCCAGAAAGGGTCCCAACGGCGAGAGTCGCTGAGGTTCGGAGTTGCCAAGCGAGGTGTTTGAATTAATGCGATCACCTCCTCGCCACACGGGCCTGTGGGGACAATAGTGAAGGTCGTAACTGACCACACCCCTACACTAAAAAGGGTGGCTTCGATCGCCCCCGGGGTGGGTGAAAAACACGATCCCCAACTCACGTGCCGCTCACGATCACGCGTGACGGTGCGTAAGAACGCACGCAAAACCGATCACAGCTGTCCACGTGTTCATTTGCGTACCTATTAACAAGAATAAATCAACGATCTTGGTCCCTGGCCCACCGATGGCCAGAGCCTTACGGCTCGGTTCGGTTCGAGGCGACTGCGACGACGAGTGAATGCACTCCGGTGGACCGCCCTGTGCCTGACGCATAACCAGTCTGTCCGGTGGCCACGCCAACATGTTGCACAACATGGCCGAGCATGATCATGAGCCGGGCGCGGAGGATTACTTTTGCGCCGTTGCTTCTTGGTCCCTTCGCGGGGCGGAGGGCTCAGAAAGTGGACGCCTCGATGGCTAATGTGGTCATTATCTGGACGTGCGTGACAGTGAGCAGTGTAGGAATGGGACACACCAGAGTTATCCGTCTGTTTTCAATTGATTGGCTAGTTTTTTCAAGACCATCGGAGCTCGGGATGCAGTAAAACGATCAAAAGCCCTCGTTGGGTGAGACATGCAAAATCAGTGATTTCTTGCTTCGACTATCGTCACAAGAGCGTTAATTAATTTATTTTAAATTTATCCGCGAGGATAAATATCCTACTCGAACCTTAAACGAACTTTGAATTATAAATTACAAAGCCTGTAAGTCTAAAGTTCAATCAAACGCAAAATAACACCCCCGAGGTACCAAGAATTGGTCGCCGATACGGCGGATAAATTTCGCGTCAACAACAGGATGAGGTGGACTCAGTGGGTTGCGTTATTAATTACTACCGCCCTGAATTGCACCGCCAACAATTGCGGCGTTTAATTAACTCCACGTACGGGGCACAAACAATGGCCTCATATTGGGCCCTTTTAATGATGCGTCTACCAAACGCAATGAACAACATATTTCAAAAAAATAATACGCATGCCTTCTTCAGTGGCAGCCTTGCCATATTTTTCTGCGAATTAATCACCATTCAGTGGCCCTGCAGAACCTGCGGATTTATCTGAGGTTTCGTTCCGTGTCGATTCGCGCAGCGTTCGGGGAACAAAAGCACTAATTTCGTCCCTCACCCTACAAGGTGCGTTGGGATTAATCCATCCCACGCACCCACATCGGAGATATAAATTTAATGTTGTTTTGGACCCATACCGGCGAATAATTAGATTCAGCATGAGGGCACCTGAAGTGATGCAACGCACCCGGTCTCGGGCCCCAAACACCGAAATGGAAGTTCCGTTCCGATGAGTTGCTACGATTTTGGGGGGGTTCATCTCGCAGAGCAACGCAACTACAGCGTCGCTATGGTGATCGGGGGCTTGTCAGTGGCTTTTGCAGAAGAACCGCACGCTTTGATGGTAAACTGTGGCGGGCGCCCTAATTCGGAGTTGATGGTGCATTCGGCGGTTAATTTTGTGTGCGGTTTCTCTTAGTTGCCAATGGTACGCCCTCCTTTGAAGTCATGTGTCAACTCAATTAGAGCAGTAAATTGCGCCGCTCTATGGTGCAACTGTGGCCTATTAATATCTGCTCGGTACATTATGCGGCAAACAATTTGTAGCAGTTACTTAATTTATTTTACTATTTTTCCGTGCAGAACCGTGTATTGTGATGACTGTCGAAAAGGGAAAGTAATGTCGAAAGGAATCTCTCGCTTCAACGCACTCCTCAATAGGGCCATTGTGAAATCCCGATCTTGAAAAGAGTGTGCCCATGTCGTGAAAATGGGTTACCGGTGTACTTGTTGCTGTGGTGGCCCCTCGAAGGCCCATCAGATGCCATCATCACCCTTCGGTGGCTTCCGCTGAAGTACACATCCGCTCCATCGTCGAGTCACGCTTCGGTTCCAATCTGTCCCAGGTTACCGGTCCGTTCGATCGGTTTGTGACGGACAAATTAATAATTTATCGACCTTTCGACGTACCATTTAACGCGTTTGAACCGTCCCTAGAAGCATCGGCATCAGGGACCCCGCACACGACATGCCACATCAACACGAACCCACGAATATCGTCACACCTTAAAGATTGCAGAAAGTGCAGCCGCCAGACAGCAGACCCCCCCTTCGATGGCAATTGGAAGATGATGTTTGGTCGTGACCGGGCGAAAATCGTGCCGAAACTCTTCACCGTGCGCCGACGGAACCCGCGCCGTTATTAATGCTAAATTGAAAATTGGCGATCGATAATCTCTTTTACGGTGCCGCCCACCCGAGTTCCGGACCGCGGCTAAGCCTGCGAACTGTTTGAACAAAACAGTTTGGCGAACGGCAACAATCGAAAAGCAATCTACAAATGTGTGAAATCGGCAGTTGAGATTGGCCGATTGGGGGATTGGCACGAAATGGCGCTCGGTGAACTGAACGAATCTTTAATCCGTAGAATCGAAAGTTAATTCCCTTTAGTGCTAATTATTTTAATAAAATAAAAAAACTGAGTTTTTGTAAGAAACAAATTAAAGTGTAAAGGTAAAGTTCAATTCTTGAGAAAAACTTTAGAGCCAATCAACCGTCGACTTTCGCTGTCAATATCTTTTCGCAACCATAAGCGAGGTGGACAGTGGTGACGAAAAATCGGCAACATTGTCCAACGTCGTCAACTAATCCCAACTCTTGCCTCACCGTTGGCCGCCACCAAACCCTGGAAGCAGCATCGTCTCATCGCAAACGACAATACACGCCATTTCGGTTGTCAACGCGTCACCGGTGTTGGCAGAAAAGCTTAAGTGAACTCCAAAAGCCGGTGTCCCACGAACCTAGGCTCCGTTTTCCAAGCCGCCCCACCAACATTACATTGTAGCTTTCAAAGTTTGTCCGCTCGAAGCCTTCAGCCTCCGGGGGAACGAAATGGGGCTACCGACACGTGTTCAGCTTTCAGTTCTTTCACTTGCAGCGGACGGGTTGACAGGTTCGACCCTAGGACAGGTACGGGCTTGCGAGAGTAAATTTGCCTAGCTAACCACCGGGTCCTTATCTGTTGACCAAGCCGTCCTTTAGGGCTGCCCGAACTTCGACCGGCCGTAACCGATGTCGTCACGCCGCGCTGGTGATTAGACCTTCAACGATTAGGGCTCCCCGAATCCGCCCCAAACAAGCATTGACGCGACCCCGTTGCCTTGAGGGTTCATAATTTCTTTCCCATTCGCCGCCCGGGGTTGCTCCCGTTTGAACGCCCTGCCCTTTGGCCTGACGGTCACCGGTATTTGGGTGCGATTTGAATGGACCAACCCAAACCCTCCCCGTTCGAAAGGGCTTTTCGAGAAGGGCCACCCCAAGTGCTCCGTGCCAGGCGACTTGAAAGGTCACCGGCATGATCATGCTGACGTGTGGAGAGGCCCCCAGCCACGCTTTGTTGGTGAGCCACACCACGGCACGAAAGGCACAAAAAAAGAACACCAACTCCCCCTCCCGACAGTACGCCCTAAGGGTGCCCTCCTTTCGGTCCACCGTGCGCCGTGTCGTCCTAGGACCTAGGGATGTGACCATTATGAGGGAACGGAAAACAAAGTCGACTCCGTCGACAAACCGAGCTGCCTGTTGGGCCAACTGGTGAAGGCAGGTCAGGTGGCCGTCGGCATCGGATTCGATTCCCACCGACCCGAACCGGGTCGGCATTTTTTTGAGCTTTCCGATGCGATAGCCCCGTTCGCGGCGAGACGGCAGTGCATTGTGACTAAATTAGACCGGCAGCCGTTGGCGCATTAAAATTGTACCACTCCGAAGAGCCGACTGACTGCCTAAGCCTGACAAGCTTAGCTTCTGCTAAGGTTCCCCCCAAAAAAGGGTGCCCGCGAGACAGACCATCAGATCGGGCGCTGTCGGATCGGAGCCATCGGAGCAATAAATTCTTCATGCCATGATCGGATGCTGCCGCGGCTTGCCTGCCGTTTGACCGGTGCCGGCGGCCACCGATCTGCTTTTATTGCCTTTTATGCTGCGCGTGGCTGTACCAGGGCTCTAGGCCTCGCGTTGCCCACTTTACAGCCTCGAGTTTACAGCGTGTGTTTTTTTTAGTTGCTCCCTTACCTCTCGGTTCCTCCGGGGGGTGTGTCGGCATTGTAAAATTGAACAAATAATTACAGCAATAAAATTGATTGCTATCGAATGTTGCGACAAAAACGGAATACATTTAACATATTTTTATGGCATAACGTTGATTAGATTTTCGTGAACTCTCCAAGTCTTAGATTACTTATACAAGTATTTTATTTTATACAATTTTTAAACTTATTGAAAAGTGGAATCAATTTTGTTTAATACTAATCCAAATTAGTAGATTATAATCGGAGTTTCGGATTAGTAATCCGAAAATAGTATAAACGCTCTGAGCCTCCACGTGCTCCGTCAGTCCCCGAAGGGGGCCTTCGGGTATTGACATCGGGCTGGGCAGAACTTATTTTTATTAATTATACCCTACAGAGCGCGGAGGCCTGCAGCAGGCCGAATTTGGCACTGGTAGTAATTTGTCGCACCGGTTTCGGTAACGGCACTACGGCGGTGGCCATCAACGATCGGCGCGCGACAATGGCGCGGTCTACTGTAGCGAAACGCAGCGAATTGACCTATTGCTGGTTTGGATTGGTTGTTAGTTAGTTTTTTATTGTCATTTTCGTGTACCTCCTCGCTCGCGATTCTAAATAGTTTGTGAAGTGAAACCGTCCCACAGCCCCGTGTGACCTTTGCCAGCAGCGAGCAGGGGCGATAGTGGGTTTGCGAATGTATGTTGCCGCCACGGTTTTGCGTCAACCGCTGCCAAAGGTCGCCAACGCGTGATAGAAAACGGTGGCAATCGATTCGATTCGATCTAGCCGGAAAGTGTCCAAAATATTTCGTGTTCCTTTTTTTTGCTTCCTTCTGGCACGAGCCGAATGGTTTATCACCCTTTTTTTTCCTATCCAATTCCGGTCAATTTTCAATAGCTTCTTCAAACCGGCACTGCCAGAGCGAGTGTTCCTGCCAATGCTTAACCTTAACGACGCAAGTTCGATGGAAATCAACTTTGAGTCCCTTCATTAGCATAATCCTTTCGACGAACCGAGCCGTCCACCGCGGGAGTTGTTATCCTTACTTCGTTCGACTGTTGATGGACGGGAAATAGAATCCGTAATGCTAATTTGCGAATCGCGAGATGGCCTTGAATGGGGAACGACCAACGATGTGTGACCGAAGAAAGGTTAGCGCTTCAAGCGCTTGTAACACTTGAAGTTTATAGCACTGTCGACACGACCATTAGCGACGATGACCTTGCCATCGACGGTGAAACATTGCACCGAGCGGCCTGGGGGCACATTCTTTACGCAATCGGGTGCTTCCCAAGAATTTCGGTAGCATCTGACCCTGCGTGCCCAGGCCTAGGTGAGTCCGTGAGATAATCACCCGCGAACTGCACGGTGCGACAGTTTTGCGATGGCGTGTCGGCCATCGCAAGGCGCGCGCGTTGAGACGCCCCGAAGCCATTTCTCACGCCAGCCTGTCTGCCTAGAGCGGCGTTGATGACGATCGAGTGATGGTAATCGCCACCCGGGGGGAGCAGAACGAGCCACTTGACGCTGGGCCGTGCGGTCGGGAAGGTGATAAATTTGCCGTTACTCTAAAGCTCGAGCGTTTACGGCTTCTGCTCGTTCATTTAACGGTCCATTATTCGGTAGCTGCGAGAGGTGCACCAGCACCCGATGCTTTCACAACACAGAGCACTCCGTCCCCGCAATCCCTCCCGGGGCCACTAGTCAGCACCCGGCCCGGCCGGGGCGGAGAGCTTCCAAGTTTATGCGCGAAACGTGCCCGAAGGATAAATTAGTCCGATCGTTTAGAACAACGGCGATCGAGCCCGAAAAGGACACAGCGATCGGAAAACCCGATTGCGACCGTTTCTTGGCGCAATTATGATTCTGCGCCTTGTGCGCGTCTAGCCCCTAATGGACAGTGGCAGGGACGGCACGAAGCTGATAGAAGGCTGACCTTTCAATAAAATAAAAACGATCCGCCAAGCAAACATGCTGCTGAGTGAGTTTTGTAACACCCGCAATCACGCCGCCAAAGATCATCGATCATCAACCCCTCGGGGGGGGCGGGACGGATCTGTGCCACCCACGGGTGTGTGGCACGGGCGGTAAAAGCATAAAAGTCAATAATCGTAATTATCATTTGTCTTCCAGCGGGCTCGATCGGGAGCTAACGCTCTCGGGTCGAACGATGAAAGCTGCGCAGAACAAAAAAAAAACAACAGATCGATTTTTTTTCAATAGAACCATCGAAAAAGCTGCGAATGGCCGGTGTCTACATTGTACGGCACGATTGAAACAATAAGAAGAAAAAGAATGGGGCGCGATCGATCGACGCGCTCTTAAAGCTCCACTCGAACACGAAAGACTGCAACGAAAGCGACGAACCCGGTGCGCAATCCGATCGCGCGGGACCCGGCTTCGGCCCGACCCGGTGCCAGTGATCGGGTGCGTCAAAAGTGCACCGCTCTGCAAAACTCGGCCTCTCTCAGCATTCAAACGAGGTCCAACAAATGGCGCACGAACGGAGCAAATAAAACAAAAGTCCGACCCGGGGACCCGATCACCACCGTGTCCTCGTCGACTGCGTCCCCACTGCGCGCCTGATGACGAATCCTGCACCAGCGCGCGATCGCGCAAGGAAGGGGCGAACCAGCGCGCGAGCGGCACACACGGAGTGCTTTAACTATTATAAAGTGAACTTGTTTCGGTCAGATGTTTTCAGTGCAAATTTGTACGTCTCGCCAGCGTTTAGTAGCGCGTGGACTCGCGTGTAGCGTGGCGGATCGATGCTCAAGAGCGTAACGGGAGCCAGCAGTAGCAGTGGCCGGCGCAGAGACGAAAGCGTGTGATCATTCGGGGTTTTTGGAGGATCGCAAAAAAAAGTGACCGAGACACGCGAGCAGTACGCGAGTGCAACAAAGAACAATTCTTTGATGAAAATTGTGTCCCAAAAGACAAATCAGTGAGACCGTTGTGTTCCGTGGTCGGAGATCGGAGTGATTGATAGAAGCTCACAAATAAATGCAAAGTTCACCCATGATCGAGTGTAACCGAATGACTGTTGCTCCACTCGCAAGTTCTAAACCCGGACTAGAGTTCTAGCGCCTTCTTCGTAAAGTGCCCCCCCCGGTTCTGCCCGTCACATCAGCATCTCTACCTGACGCCAGCTACTGCGCTACTTGTCCCTGCACTCCCAGGCAGCTTCCAGGCTGAGCACAGCATAATGATGGTAACGTAAACGTTGGTCCGCAGAAGCCCGTGTTCACGTCAGGCGAACAAGGTGCGATCGTCACCCGACCAGCGATCGTGGCCCATCGCGCAAACAGCATAATGGGGACCAAATAAAGCTATCTCCTGCCATCGATCGCGGGCTGACCGGTGGCCCATAAATCATTCGTTCAGAGCTGATGCACCTGTAGCGTTGCGGGGTTTTTTTTGTGGGCTATGCGCCATGCCCGATGAAGCTACCCCATTTTTGGCTCGGCCTCGGAGCAGAGAGAGATGCGCGCGATCGCCCGTAACTGCTACGTCCGGTGATCCTGTCGTTCGAGTTATTTTTCTCCCTCTTCAGTTTCGTCCATCGTGACTCAGTCGGGGCAAGTCGTGAGTGTTATTAATCAGATATGTTGACCGCTCGCAAGGCTCGCACGTGATCGGTGTGTTGCACTTTGGCCAAGTCGGATCCCAAACTGGAATGTCATTGTAGTGGCGGGCCGCAATTCTTGGTTGCAATTTAAATCGGCGTCAAGTCCTCCAAGTGCAAGGCACGAACTTTGTAGCGAGCGTTCGCTGCACGTGCTGCGGCTAGCTGCGTGTGCGGATGGCTTTGGACACATAATCTTTGGCTCTCGGTGGCCGTTTCGAAAGGTTGAACTCCCAACGTCGCAATAGAAAGGGTACGGGCTACCCGTAAGATGATGATGATGGTAATGGTGATTGTGGCCAATGGGGTCAAATCTTTTTTTAACTAGCCAGCCGTCGAGTGTCAATAACGACCCGGGAGCGGGCTGCGACCGACGGCGTATCTGATCGAGATGATGTTAGACGATAAATATGTTGTACATTTTATTCTACCACGTGTAAAACGGTGTTCCATTTTGGAGAAGGGACCCCGTTTGAGGCGTGGGCCAAATGTGACACGAAATTTGTTGCCACCGTGCCACTTCGATGTAGGATTGCAGATAATGCCGGCAGCGTGCACGTCAATTAATCACTAATAGCCGTAGTGGCAGCGATTAATTATGCGACGCCTAAGATGAAACAAAACGAAATGTGTTTCGTAACCTTCTCTCTGGATCCCGTGAGGCCCTTGCCCGAGTTCCTGCTTCTGCCGACAAAGTATGGCATCCGTTCGTACTAAACATCCACCCAATTAAGAGTGACAGGCGGACCGCGGGCAACGGAAGTATCTCGGGTGGCAAGTGCCAAGCAATCCGAACACCTTCTCTCCACCCGAAGGCTGTCCGATGGCGCTAGTTTGTCAATAAGCGGTGGACGGATCGATGCTCGAGGCCTTCCCTTGAATGCTTCCGCCCCTCGAAGGGGTCATATCTCACCTCAAAAACCACACTCGTTCGATCACACCTTCGTCACCCGGAGCGTCACATGTTTGGTGTTGCTGGTTGCTGCGGTTTGAAATAATTCATCACACCGCCAACGACCCGACCGCGGCCAGTAATTTCAACAACGGATGCCGTAGAGAGAACGAGACAGAAGCCTCTGACGAGCACTTGTAGTGTCCCTGAGGCCTCGTGAAACGGACGCACGGATCGCTTCAATCGGACAGTGAACGCGGCGCGAACCAGTGCACCAGACGGATGTTTGCAATTTAATTGCCCACTTTTCTGGGGGTCAACTTTCTAGGCGCGAAAAATTGCAAACTTTCAGTGTCAGGCGGCAGCGGCAGTGTCAAAGTGAAGAAGTGACCACCGCAAATGAAACCGAAAGTACACCGACCAAAGAGTAGCACCGAGCCGAACTAACGATCTGTTTCACGCCTTGTACCGCGTTTTTCGTTATCGACCTTAACTCAGTTTTAGTTTCGAACAGCTGCGAGCGTGCCGTAATCGGGTTGGATGATTTAATTTGGCGCTCCACCGATCCGGATGCTCCCGGCCGAGCAATCGATTGGCGCGAAAAAGGATGAATAATGGCGCGGTCCGGGATTTTCTCACCACATCGAGCACGGTTATTCGATATCGATCGGATTGATCGGACCCGATGATAGAGAGCCCCGTTGTGCTGGGCCATCGATAAGGGGGCGCTCATTCGAAGCGAAATGCCCGCCGGGATGGCTGGCATCGTTTATATTTATCGCTTCGCTGGCTAAATGACGGCTGTGCCACGACGGGAACCACGGGGACGAGGATTGGCGAAGGCCCTTGGGATCGAATTACATTGTATCATTAGATCGGGCCGGGGGTAATATTTCAGCAACTGGCCGAGGCAGGGAGTTTGCAAGCGAGGTGGCCTCAAAGTGTAGGGCTCAAATCTAGAGCCACGGCCAGCATAATTGAACGGCATCAAGCGGCATGGCGGTATTTGCTGATCCTGCCGCCGTGATTGGGTGTCGTTCGCATCGACGGACACTTTATTAGTTTGTTTTGAAGGGAGTTTATTAAAATTACCCACTAACCGACGGTTTCATCGGACAAGGTCCATCTAAATTGGTCCAGTGTTTTGCGTGTGTCCTGTTCACACAATCAAATGATTTTGTAACCATCAGCGATCGTACGAGACATGGAGTAAAATATGTTAACAGCTTTTTCAATCAACATTAAATTTTCATCAATGATAATCGGTCTGGTTGATAATCATATAAATTACCATCGGGGTTTCTTCAAGCTCCCAAAAAGAACAACAAAAGGGTGCTCGACGTAGGCCTAAACATTAATCGAGTGATCGCTTCAGGCTGATCAATGGGTTCAAAATCCATGTCGGACGTCGGACTGTAAACACGATGTAATGGGTTCAATATTTTGAATATTTTGTCTGATGTAACATGAGCCCATTGCTTCGTGTTTACCTCCATCGTACGCATAATCCCTCTCGTTTACGAGTGTCTGACCTACGTCTGATCCACTACGCTCCCTGGAAACCGTAATCCGTGCCACCGAATGTAGCACCCACTTTGTAGAACGGCCAGACCCGGCCAGAAACTTGCTTAACTAACGGCAACATTCATTCACCGAGCGGTGTCACTTCACGCCCGGAATGGTCCGGTTTTCCATTGAAAACTCTCACCCCGGGCCGGCCCGGGTTGATTTACGTGACACATTTCCCATCGTGGTCCAACCCCTTGTCCCGGCCGGGGGTCAACATTTATTAAAATCGGCCGGTGCACCTGAAATGGCGCAGTTAGGCGCGTGGTCAGTCAGCTGCATTTCACCATTCAGGCGGGTTCTTCGAAACGCAGTCCGCGATCCGCGAGGTATCGCGCATTCTGCGAAAGTGGCCCTCCCCGAGCGATCCGGGCCGGAGGTTAAGTAAACCCGATCGCACGGACGGACCTGACTGACACCGGGCGGCACGTTGAAACTCAACTCCCAATTCCCACCGGAGCTCCAGACCGAGTCACCGAGGGTCACCGCCGTACGGGATGTCGGCGTGTCTTATTTATCGTCCCGACGCATTTGATACCGGGCACTCGCACTGCGACCTGATTTCGTGTCGACCGGTTCGGGGTCCGATTCTGAGGGCGAACGGTCTAGTTAAAGTCTAGCCCAACACGACACGACGTCGGGTCCTGTGGCCGTGCGTAGAGTAAAATTGAATTACACATTACGCAACACAACGCGACCATCGGCCCATCGGTCTATGGGTTCCACTGGCGGCCCGTCCTGACGTGACCGGAGCCGGAGTGTGGAGGGTGCGGCTCCGATCACTTTCGATCCGTGCATGTGTGCCACCAGCTGTCACCGTTGGCACTGGGTCAGCGCGCCGGGAGCCGCGTGTAAAGCCGCGGTGAAGAAAGAACCGGGTCCAAGAACTAGGCGTACCGCGCTGGCCGGTTACCTCACTGGATGTGCGAGCCACTCGGCGAGTTAATGAATGAAAGTGTTTCATTGCGCATTCGCAGGACCCCCTGCTGATTCAATTCGCGGATCTTTGGGGTTACGTTGGTTTGCTCCCCTCGGTTTTTTTCCCTCGCCGCACTGACTCATGCGTTATTGCAGAACCATTAAATTACGGACCTGGCGGGCTTCATTCGGCGCCCCAAAACGACAGGTTGGCTTCTTCTCGCTGGGTCACGTTTCGTTTCGGATTCCGTTCCTTTCTTTTTCCTTCTCGTAACGAACTCTCTTCTCGCGAATGTGCCAATATTTACGCACGGGGCTTTGCGTGGACAGATGCAAAATTAGGGGTTCACTTGCACGCCGGTCCGGTCCGGGCCATTAAAGACGCGATGGGGGCCACCGAGAAGGATTTGCGCCCAAAGTGGCCAGTCCCGGGTGGGCAGAGGTCGCTCCGGTGCTCCCGATGATGGATTTGAAGGGTTTGTTTTAAGGCCGTTCAAGCGACCGTTAATTGGTGCACTAAGCTTGCACCGGTCCGAAGTGGCCCGAGGGCTCGATCCACAGGTCGTTCCCCTGCTGGGAACCGATTTCGGGGTGGAATGAAAGTAACCGCGCGCGGCTAAGCTTAAGCCGATGTATGTTGCAATGGTCAATCAAAGTTAATCGCGTCGCGCCAACACGCAATTTCGTGTCACAAGTTCTCTCTCTCGCTCTCTCGCTCTGTCGGTTAAGCGCTCGGACCTGGGGAGCATAATTGGGGCCACACGACGAAGGCCTAACACTAGGGACTCTCCCGTAAAGTGGCTACTATTTCGGATCTTGCTTACCATTTTGCGTCATTTTGGCACGCTAGTAATTGTGAAGTTGTAGTTCCTTTCGGCAAATTGGTTGGTGGATGACTCATTTGGGTGTGCCAAGGACACCAGAAACAATTTGGCGGGCGTCGTGTTAATGGAATATGGCTAAAATTATGAAAAAAAACGATTTCCTCTGTGCCATTTCGTGTGATCGCCTTTTAACTCTGTCCCACATTAAGGGACAGAGGAAATGGGGCCCGACTTGATGCGATGATGATCAATACATTCATTTGAAATTTGTTGCCCCAAATTCAATTCAAAATTTAAGAAAAATGTATCTCTTTTATTCAACTATATCCTTTAATCCTGCACTTTTATTATGTTAACTTAAACGCAATAATCATAACGAAAATACTTCGCGGAAGAATTCACCAAAAAAAGCCTCGTGAGCCCTCACGTTCACAGCGACCCCCCGATGAGTATCTCCATCGCCCATCCAGCGGTGCCAGATGCAATCTGGGCTCGTGTATCATCGTGCCATCTAACAATCCTCTCATTACACGTAATTGCGGTAGCAGCCACCCAAAAAGGGGTACGGCCGGTC
The DNA here is from genome assembly GCF_943735745.2 of Anopheles bellator. Classification (NCBI taxonomy): domain Eukaryota; kingdom Metazoa; phylum Arthropoda; class Insecta; order Diptera; family Culicidae; genus Anopheles; species Anopheles bellator. The sequence continues at coordinate 74,712,419 of NC_071286.1, read as the reverse complement.
TTCAGCGTAGCCAACCGATCGTGATTTGCCGTGCCCAATGCAATGCGACGAGGAATGCCTGCTGCGCCAATGGCCCAGCGATAGCTTCAGATAGGAAAAGTCAAGTGCATGAGACCCATACCGCTGTGGCTACGCGGGAAATACCGTGCGACGTTTACTGGGCGCGAATGAAGATGTGAAACATACCGATCGATGAGCGTCCGATCGACTCGATCGGCGAAACATGACGGATCTTACATATCCGATTACCGATTGGAATCGACGCCCCGCGGGTGCTATGTTAATGGCTTTGTGTTGTCCTTTGTGCATTGTTGTTGCTTTTGCCCTTTGTATGTTATTAAAGATGCTGCAAGGGTCGTACCGAAGGGTCGTCGTTATTTCGCATAGAGAGTCGAAAAGTAACATTTTAAATGATCACAAATCACAAACATTTCAAATAATTTGTAAAGAAAGTAAAGCTTGAACGCCCGGTTCACCCGTTATTAACCGGTTAAGGGAAACGAATCAAAATAGAACAATTTAAAAATTGGTGCGGTGCGGATTGCATACTTTAGGCGTTATTCGAAGGCGCCATAGAAGATCATTGTTTGCTACCAGAATTCCTTCCATTCGTTTGGTACGGGACCCAAACATAGGAATTAAGCGTCGTTTGCATAATTACGACCCACAGTAACAGCGGTATTGTTTGGCCTATTGGCCTCACCTATTCTGTTGGCAACGAACCTATAATAATCAAACCCGCTGATGTCTTGGGCACTTCATGTTGTTGACACTGACATTTTATATTGCCTCGGCGCATGGGCCATTGTGCATCGTAAAGCTGGAGTGCCATCGAATCGGTTGCAATCGCGACGGAGGTGTTCCATTCTGACCTGACCGTTAACACGTGGGGATTGTTTCATATTGGCGGGGGGGTTGTACTTTTAATGCTTCACTTCCTGACTGTTTGCCCTAACGTTGCCCGTGTTTATGGTTCTTTTCCCGCCGGTAGCCACCGTTAGCGACATGCTTTCTACTGTTCCTTTTGGTTGCTGCCTACCAGAGCGGTGTCTCGGCGAAAGGAACCAAGCAGAAGCGCCTTCTCATCGATCTGAGCGATCCTTTGCTGACCGTCACCGATCCAACCGTCTACTTCCACCACCAGCGACCACCACCGGTTCACCTGGCGGCTCCGACCTTCCCGACGCCAACCTTTTACGCCCCACCACCTCACGCCGGTCTACCACCGTCCTACGGCGAAACGCACCCGAGGTCTCTGGCCCCGCTGAAACCGGCGACCCTGTTCAATGGTAACCTCTTCCAGTACTCCAACTACGGGTCTCCGTTTCCCTTCCTCACCGGCAACCATCTCGGTCTGGGTGACGGCGAAACGTACGTGGCCGATGGGCGCATCCTGAAACAGTACGCCGTGATGGAGTTCCACGCCGAGGAGCGGGACCGCAATCTGCACCACGAGCGGCAACATCTGCTCCAAAACGCTCATCCGTTCCGAACCGGTCCAGTCCGTACGCCCTTCCCGGCGTATCTGACCAAGTTTTCGTCCCCTTACGAACCACTGTACGCCGGATCACCGTTTGGTTCTCCACTGCCGACGTTTGCCACACCACTGCCACAGCTAACCCCGTTCAATCCCCGCTTCGGGGTACAGCATGATCAGCAGCGATCGCCACTGCTGACCAAAAACCATGGTCCCATTGCCCTGGGTTCCGGTTCGCTCGGTTACATCCACGGCCCGAACGGTGTTACCGTTGGCTCGGGATCCCTCGGCTACATCAGCCACCAGCAGCACCGGGAAACGTTGGCCGAGCTGATCGAGCGGAAGAAATCCAAGCACCTGCCCAGCCCGCTCACGTTTGGCCATAATCATAACTGAGGGATCCCAACCGCACGAGCAAGTTGTTATCCTATTGCTTTTATTTCATCGAATCAATAAACAAGCTAGGTGATCGTGCGACGCTACGATCATCTGCTTAGCGATTGCGCGCGTGCTGGAGAAGGTGTGCTTACGGTTCCTGTGCGCCATATAGTGTGTATTGAAGAAGCAGTGCAACATGTATAACTATGTACATAGAAGAACGTGTACAGAACCGAGGACGGAGGATCCAGAGTGTACATAAGAGCGTGAGGTTGGCTCCCGAAAATTCCTAAACGAACGAACCTACGTGCGTGCACTACCGAAGGTAGTTGCAATTGTTAATAAAATTACGTTATTTAAATTATAGTTAGCTGTCCTTTTTCACTATCGCCAAGGTTCTCGAAATGAATGAATCGTGAGAGTATCACATTGACCCGCGCCAAGCGCACGTGGCGCGGACCCTTTATGCCAATGAAGAGGAAAAACCCCGGGTAATCCGGAAGATTGTGAGTGAAGAGACTCGCATGCCGACCGAGGCCGTACGCACATTGACCGTGACTGACGCGGTGCTCGAGATTATGCTGAAGTTCGGTTTTGTCGGGTGTGTCCACTTCAGACGAGAATCGATTGTTTACCGGTTATCGTAGCAAACAATCGTTAGAAAGCATTTCTCTTCAAGTGGGTTTGTTTCGTACGATTCTTCATGGGTGACGATCGCCCATCGGTGGCGTTATCAGTTGATAATCCACAGTTTAAGTTCACTGCCACTGCCGATACCGAAGCTCAGTATATAAAACGGGGTACGGCCGTTCCAGTGACCATACGAGTATCGGACAAGATGTCGTTCAAGATTGCAACTGTACTGGCTTTGGCTGCTCTGGTCTGCGTGGAAGGACGCAGTGCTCCGTCACGGGGAGATCCGTGGAGCCGGGATCTTCGGCCCCTGCCCAGGTTGCCGCGATTGCCATACGGTGGACATCGTATCGTAGGCGGATTCGCGATCGACATCTCCGACGCTCCGTATCAGGTGTCGCTCCAGAATCGCGGCTCCCACAACTGCGGTGGTTCGTTCCTGTCCAGCAAATGGGTCCTGACGGCGGCTCACTGCACCGAGGGTGCCTCCGCGTCTAGTCTGGCCGTTCGCTACGCTTCGTCGGAGCACGCTAAGGGAGGAGTCCTCGCCCAAGTTGCACGCGTCGTCATGCACCCGAAATACGACGGCGGCACCATCGACCACGACTTCTCGCTGTTGGAGCTCAAGGAAGAGGTCCGTTTTGACGACCGAGCGCAACCGGTGGATCTGCCCGAACAGGACGAACCGGTGGAGGACGGAACCCTCTGTAAGGTGTCCGGCTGGGGTAACACGCAGAACTGGAACGAATCCACGGAACGGCTTCGTGCTGCCACGGTGCCAACGGTGAACCAGAAGGAGTGCGAGGAAGCCTACGCTGACTTTGGTGGAATCACGGACACTATGCTGTGCGCTGGCTACAAGAAGGGTGGCAAGGACGCCTGTCAGGGTGACTCCGGCGGTCCGCTGTTCTCCGATGGCAAGCTGGTCGGTGTCGTTTCGTGGGGATACGGTTGCGCCCAGGCTGGATACCCGGGAGTTTACTCCCGTGTGGCCTCGGTACGCGATTGGATCCGCAAGACTGCTGGAGTTTAGAACCGGAAAGCCCTTCCAACTGTGCACAAAAAACATTCAAATAAACGAGAAAACCACTGCATAAGAAAATAACCTTCGAGTTGTATCAAGATAATTGTAAAATTTTCCAACTGAAAAAGAGGTGCTAAATATGCTCCATTAGCATTTTCGCTGCATCGATTTGGTATTTAAGTATTGTTCCCAACCTTTAATTATTTTGAACTTTTGCACAACGATACGTTTCTGAAGGGAGCGCAAATTGACGTTTGGCCTGCGGTTAAACGTCAAACGCGTCCGCCTCCCGGCAGCGCCACATTTTTGCTTACGTTCCATACCAAAAGACCAGTTCTGGGCAAACAAACACAAAGGCCCGATCAATCTCAGCGGCACACTCGAGAACCTTTCAGCAAAGATGGTGAGTATCTGCAGTGACTGATGCAATCCGTTGCACAGGATGCATCACGCAAAAATCGATTTCCTGTTACTTATTCCTTCCCCCGGGGGTCACCACCAGGCCAACGAGCGAAAAGGGACGTTCAAGGTGGAATACCTGCAGAAGATCGAGCGGCAAATGCAGGAACGTTGGGAGCTCCGGAAGGTGTACGCAACGGAACCAGTGAACCAACCGCGGCAACGGGACGATGAGAAGTTCCTAGTCACCTTCCCGTACCCGTACATGAACGGTCGGCTGCACCTGGGTCATGCGTTTTCGCTTTCGAAAGCCGAATTCGCTGTGCGCTACCATCGGCTGAAGGGCCGTAAGGTACTGTTCCCGCTTGGGTTCCACTGCACCGGAATGCCGATCAAAGCGTGCGCCGACAAGCTGAAGCGCGAAGTTGAACTGTACGGCTGTCCGCCAGTGTTTCCGCGGGACACGGAACCGGTTGTCGAATCGGCGGAAGATCGGGACGTGGTGCCAAAGGACAAGAGCAAGGGCAAGAAGAGTAAGGCGACCGCGAAAGCTGGAGCAGCCAAGTTCCAGTGGCAAATTATGCAAAGTTTGGGCCTATCCGATGAGGAGATCGCCAAGTTTGCCGACACCGACCATTGGCTGGAGTACTTTCCACCGTTGGCGATCCGCGATCTGAAAGAGTTCGGAGCGCACATCGACTGGCGCCGGACGTTCATTACGACCGATGCGAACCCGTTCTACGATTCGTTCGTTCGCTGGCAGTTTGAGCATTTGCGCAAACGCGGCAAGATCATGTACGGTAAGCGGCACACGATCTATTCGCCGAAAGATGGGCAGCCGTGCATGGACCATGATCGGTCAACCGGCGAAGGTGTGGGACCGCAGGAGTACACGCTGATTAAGATGCGTGTTACCGGAAAGGTACCGTCGGTGCTGTCTGCAGCCGCCGGTAAGCGTCCCGTTTTTCTCGTGTGTGGCACACTCCGGCCGGAGACGATGTACGGTCAAACAAACTGCTGGGTGCATCCCGAGCATCGGTACATTGCGTTCGAGACGGTCAAAAAGGAGGTTTGGGTTTGTACGCGCCGGGCCGCGAGGAACATGTCGTTTCAGGGCTTCACCGAAACGGAAGGAGTTGTGAAGGAGCTAACCGAACTGGTTGGCCAGCAACTACTCGGTCTGCAGCTGTCGGCTCCACTTACCTCAAATTCCATCATCTACACGCTACCAATGCTGTCGATCAAGCAAGATAAGGGGACGGGTATCGTGACGTCGGTCCCATCCGATTCTCCCGACGACTACGCGGCCTTGGTAGATCTGCAGAAGAAGCAAGCGTTCCGTGAAAAGTACGGCATCACGGATGAGATGGTGCTCCCGTACCAGCCTGTGCCGATCATCGAGGTGCCGGGTCTGGGTAATCTGTGTGCCGTGCACGCGTACGAGAAGTTCAAGATCCAGAGTCAAAACGATCGCGAGAAGCTTGTGGAAGCGAAGGAATTGGTGTATCTGAAGGGATTCTACGATGGCGTGATGCTCGTCGGAGAGCACCGTGGCAAGAAGGTGCAAGATGTGAAGAAGGAGCTGAAACAGTATCTGATTGGGCGGAACGAGGCGGAAATCTACTATGAGCCGGAAAAGACGATCCTCTCCCGTTCGGGAGACGAGTGTGTCGTTGCGCTGTGCAATCAGTGGTACTTGTGCTACGGTGAGGAAGGCTGGAAGCAAGAAACCAAGGCCCACCTGCGTACGATGGTCCTATACCACGAGGAGGTGGCCCGGAACTTTGAGCACTGTCTCGAGTGGTTGCACGAGTACGCTTGCTCGCGAACGTACGGTCTCGGAACGAAGCTTCCCTGGGACACCCAGTGGCTTATCGAGTCCCTGTCCGATTCCACGATCTACATGGCGTTCTACACCGTGGCCCATCTGCTACAAGATGGCTCGTTCCGGGGTGAAAAGCCTTCCCCTCTCGGCATCACTGCGAACGATATGACGCCGGCGGTTTGGGACTACATCTTCTTCACCGATGCACCGGCACCTTCCAAGTTACGTTTCCCGATTAAGGCGCTGGATCAATTGCGGCGTGAGTTCAACTACTGGTATCCGGTCGATTTGCGCGTTTCGGGCAAGGATCTCATACAAAACCACCTGACGTTCTTTCTCTACAACCACACGGCAATTTGGCCGAAGGAACCGAACCGGTGGCCACGGGCCGTACGCTGCAACGGCCACTTGCTGCTCAATTCGGCCAAGATGTCCAAATCGGACGGTAACTTCCTGACGCTGCACGAAGCGATCGGAAAGTTCAGCGCGGACGGTACGCGCTTCTGTTTGGCCGATTCGGGCGACAGCATCGAAGATGCCAACTTTGTCGTGAGCAACGCGGACGCGGGCATTCTGCGGTTGTACACCTTCATCGAGTGGGTCCGGGAGACGCTCGCAGCAAAACCGATGCTTCGGAAAGGCCCAAAGGACAGCTCGTTCAACGATGTGGTGTTTGCCAGTGAAATGCACCTACTAACGAAGCAGACCGATGACCACTACGGTAAGATGCTGTACAAGGAAGCGCTGAGGACGGGCTTTTACGAATTTCAATCGGCGCGTGACAAGTACCGTGAACTGTGCGGGGCCGAGGGCATGCACGAGGAACTGATAATGCAGTTTATCCAATGCCAAGCACTGCTGATCGCTCCAATCTGTCCGCACGTGGCAGAGTATATCTGGTGCGAGCTGCTAGGCAGCAAGGGCTCAATCTTGCAAGCGAAATGGCCCTCGCTGGGACGAATCGATGAGCGAAGCATCAAATGCAGCGCTTATTTGATGGAAGCGGCCCATTCGTTCCGCTTGGCGTTGAAGAACGCCACCCAGCAGAAGGGTGGTGGTGGTGGTGGCGGCGGCAAAGGAGGCAAGGCACCCTCCGTGATGGCCACCGGGCCAGTAAAACCGAGCGAGGCCACAATGTGGATAGCGAAGACGTTCCCACCGTGGCAATCGTGCGTACTCGATACGATGCGTGCGTTGTACGATCGGAGTGGCGCTCTGCCGGACAATAAGACCATTGCGACGGAATTGGGACGGCAGGAAGCGCTGAAGAAGTACACTAAGCGCGTGATGCCGTTCGCGCAGATGGTTCGTGAGCGGGTCGAAGCCGTTGGTGGACCAGGCAAGCAGGCGATGGACGTGACGCTCGATATCAACGAGCGGGACGTGCTCTCAGCGAACGCCGAGTATCTACGGAACACACTCGAGCTGGAAACGATCACATTTCGCTTCACGGACGAACCGGACACACCGGAAAAGATGCGCGAAGAGGTCCGTCCAGGCGTGCCGTTCGTCGTGTTTACGGTGAAACCGTTCGTAACCGTGACGCTCGAGAACCCAATCGAACGGTCGGGACTGTTCACGGTGACACTCAACCTGTCCGATGGCGACACAACTCAAACGCTGAAGGAGAAACTGGCAAAGCAGATTGGTTTTAAGGGTAAATCAGAAACTTCTTCCAGCAAATGTTTCTATTTTGCTAATTTGACCAAATGTTTACGATATTTTAGCGGATCTTTCGGCACTGGAAATTCTTCGCTACGAAGACCCGACACTCGGGCCACGGTTGCTGCCAGCGTTCCAGGACTACCGCAGCGGCAAGATCACAATCGAGAACGGTACCTTCCGTGTGGTGCCGGAGAAAAAACATGTCTTTCTTGGCAACGGATCGCCAGATGTTGTAAACACCGGCACAAGCTTTATCTACGTCATGAACTAGTAAGGGACTACCGGAACGGAATGGCTGTTGAATTAATGTTTGAATTTGTTTCGAAACGAAATACAAGTGCTCCAATGCTAACATTTTCAAAAGCACAAAGCGTGTGAATTTTTAGGCAAAATTGGCTGTTTGTGCGCTTTTCAACCGAAGCCAACTTTAACGTGCATTTCAAACCATCAGTCTACTCACCACGAACGATTCTCACCACGGGTCAGATCACGCACACTTTGCCATTCGAGGTGTCAAACTTCCGTCTGGCTGTGTCTGTGAGAAAAGTGTTCCTCTCGAAGCTCTGCCATTTGATAGTGTGAGCTTGCAGAACCTTAAACACTCGAGTATTCTGTGTAGAGTAGGAAAATCATAACAAGCGCCATTTTTTATTACCCTCCCGAACGAACCGATCGCTAGGCAGTTTGTTGTGGGCAGAAAACGGAGCCGTGCGTGGTTTGGTTTGTGCGAAAAAGAGGGTCCTGGGATCGAGTGCAGATCCTGTGGTGCATTTGTTGGCTCTGTGCCGCCAAATAGCGCCGTGAGAGGAGTCCGCCAACGAAAGATAAATTTTTCTCGCTTCCTGTGCGAACATGCATGTGTGTGTCTAATCGTGTTTCGATCGTCTTATTGCGCTTGTCCCGTGGTCAACCGCCCGCTCGCAAGTGTGAGTGAGACCCGCACAGTACACGCAGCAGCGCCGCGGACGAGTTGTGACGAAAGTGACGCGCGGTCAATTTTAACAACACACGGCAAGCCGTCGAATTTGTATTGTGTTTTGCGCCCAATCGAAGCGTTGTGTTGGCCGAAAGGGGAAAAAAACTAAAAGCTGAGAATTGTTTTCGCGCAACCGCCGCCATCATCATTCGCCTCCTCCTGTTCGGCTTGGCGTCGGCTTATCGGACACCCTAGTTAATTGCGTGCGCGTTTGTGTGCGTGTCATTGTGCGAGAGCGTGTGACGTAGCGCCAGTAGCGACATAGGAGCGGATCGCGACGGACGGAGTGTGAAGCCTTTCTCATCTTGTGTGCACAAAACAGGCGCGACAATTGCAGTACACAACCGCGGCCAAAAGTCAACAGTGGCCTGAACGTAGAATCTTCCTGAAACCAAAGCAACTTCGGAGCCATAGTGCGAGCGAGTGGAGCCAGCAAGAAGAACAAGGAGGAAAACAAACAAACATGTCCGACAGCAAGGGTTACGCCGTGAACGATCTCGTTTGGTGAGTTTGGCAGCACGATTTGCGTGGCGTTCGCAGCGGGAGCGAAAGCACAACAAATGCCTGTTTGGTGTTGGCCGGATGTGGTGCCCTTCGGCGTCACTCTTGACAGCATCCCCGGCTGCGGGGTAAATGTTTTGGGCATCATGTGCAGCGTTGCATTGCATATGCGCTTCGCCATGGGAACAGTGGAAAGAAGCGGGAGAATGGAGCGCACCACATAACCTCAAAATGGAAGGTTCGCGCGCTCTCGGCATTGCTTGTTGTGAAATGGGCTCGCCGCGTAAAATGGTCACGCAAAACATCGGAAACGTGCTGAAAGCCGTTTAAAAAGAATATATTAACTCTTTTAACCCTTTTAACCCTTTTTCGATTCTTGACGCACTCATCCCCGGATACAGGGCCAAAATGAAGGGCTTCTCACCGTGGCCCGGCCGGATCGCCGTTCCACCGGCGGAGTTGCGACGCATCGCGGTAAAAAAAAGCAATCCCGTGCAATGTATCTTTTTCTTCGGTTCCAACAACTAGTAAGTAACAGAACGCGGGCCCGTAGATTACAGGGAAATGATTATTGGCTTTTTACACCGTGCCTCGCACCACTATCTCCAATTGCAGTGCGTGGATCGAGGAAACACAGATCAAACCGTACGTTGAGTTCAAGGACAAATTGCTAAACTTGTGCAAAACGGCCCAGTTCAAGGATGCCGTGAGGCAGATTGAAGATTTTATGGTTAATCCGGAGGTAAGCACTGGTTGGCCGAATCCGTCTGCCTGACTTTAACGAGCTGTGTCTTGCCCACTACAGAAATACCAATCACTGTTTACGGGTGAAAATGAAGCGGCCAACCGACCCGATCCGGACGCGGAGTTCAACAAGCTCCGCGAAGGCGGTTCGGCCAGCGGTACGGAAGAAAGTGGTGAAGCCGAACATTCACCGTCGGTAAACAATACCACGACACCGGCGGCCCTCGAGTCGGTCGAGGAGCTCGGCAGCACGCCACTGTCCGTTAAGAAGACGTCCGCGAAGAAGAAAGTACGTGCCTCGCTGCCTATCAAGCTGAATGTCGACAAAGTTGTGGTACGTTGTTTGCCATTTTTTCATCCTGCTTTCATCAGGTTATGTTTTCGTTTATACGAATTGTCTTTTCCATTCTGCCCTATCTAGACGTCTCCAGCAAAGATGCGTGCGCCCGGTGGCAAAGCTAAGGCGGCCACTACCCTGCTGCTGGACGATGAAACGAGTCCGTCGGCGACACCGAAGCGCAAGAAAAAGTTAGGAAACGACAGTGCGACCGATTTGGCATCGCTCGTTATCGATAGCTACTCGAGCTCCATTCGGCGCAATGCTCCGATTGCGCACCTTCTCAATCGCCCGACCGTGGCCCGACCGGCCACGCCAGAGATCGACATGTCGAGTGTTTCGGACGCGGTTCAGTCGCGCAACATCAAGGCGTCAGATCTAAAGTTTGGCTTCCTCGGGCTCGGCATTATGGGCTGCGGGATCGTGAAGAATCTGATCAAATCGGGCCACTCGGTCGTGGTGTGGAACCGGACCGCCAGCAAGTGCCGCAAGTTCGCCGATGTCGGTGCCGTGATCGCGGACACCCCATCCGATGTCGTCGAAATGACGGACGTTACGTACTCGTGCGTATCGGACCCGCAGGTTGCAAAGGACGTAAGTATTCAGCACTCGCGATTGCATTGCTCCTACGTGGATGACTCCCTTATCGTTTGGTTACTGTCTGTAGCTTGTCTTTGGCAACTGTGGCGTCATGTCGGCCACACTGTCCGGCAAAGGTTACGTTGAAATGACGGGCGTTGATCCCGAAACGTCGCAAGACATTGCCGAGGCCATCATCTCCAAGGGAGGTCGCTATTTGGAGGCTCAAGTAAGTGGTCGCTTTTCGTGCTTGTTTTGTAGGTTTTAACCACTGACAAATTAATTCGTACGTCGTAGCTTCAAGGCTCTAAAAACCAGGCTGAGGAGGGTACCCTCATCATTCTGGCCAGCGGCGATCGGCTGCTGTTCGAAGACTGTCAAAGCTGCTTCGAGGCGATTTCGCGCAACTCGTTCTTCCTCGGGGACGTGGGCAACGCGACAAAGATGAATCTAGTGCTGCAGATGATATCCGGCATTTCGTTGACGGCGATCGCCGAAGGACTAGCGCTCGGTAAGTAGACGTTCATTGGTTTCCTTCTGCTTCGTTCTACAGTTCATCTTATGTCCATCCCTTAGCCGATCGAGCAGGACTGCAACAAAAGGACGTGCTGGAAGTGATGGAACTGACGACCATGTCTTCGGAGATGTTCCAGGAAAAGGGAAATGGTAAGTGTGCATTCACAGGAAGCTCTGGTGATGGTTAAATAATTTGCGCCGTCCTGTGCCGGTCATGTTTCAGCAATCATTAAGGGAGAGTTTCCAACGCACCAAGCACTGAAGCACATGCAGAAGGACCTGAAGCTGGCCCTCAGTCTGGCGGACGGTCTGGAACAGTCTCTGCCTATTGCGGCGGCCTCGAACGAGGTCTTCAAGCATGCCAAGCGCCTTGGGTACGGTTCGCACGACGCCAGCGCTGTTTATGTTCGGGCGCGGTTTTAACAGCGACCACCGACCACAGCCTACAGTGGCGAAGACGACGACGACGACAAATAGATCCCGACAAAGATGCTCGTAGCGGGCATCGCAAGCGTCAGAAGCAGCAGAAAAACAGAGAGCAAAGGGAAAGATAAGGGTTTGTTAGAAATGAGTTTATATTTTAATTTTTTTACATTACCTTTGGAAGTGTTTTCGCGCGAAACCAAATATTGCAAAAGAGAACGAAGGGCCTACTACCCCCGCGTGGGGTACAAAGATAGATTTGGAGATGAAGGTGGGTTCGTTTGTGTAAAATGTGTCCCCATGAAGTACTTTACGGTGCACTGTGCTTTACCTACATACTATCGTTCTTCGATAGCCGGATTTCACTATTTCGGCTCTGTCAATCGTTATTCCTTCGATCAAACGACGGATTCAAGCGAATCACGAATCCGAGACGCTGAGAAAGGTACGCCGAAAGGGAGAGAGACAGACGTAGAGAGCTTATATTTTCCTAATACAAAAGAAAACCGTCATCATCATCATCATGGTTGAAAGGCGCGCTCGGGCCGGTAGCTGCACTGTGGCTACCGGTAGCGTCCGTCGGAATATCTACGCACGCATAAATGCATATATAGTGTTACATATTTTCTTTACTTTTGATGAACTATCACGATTTAAAAATATTTTCTCCTTCTGACCTCCCAAACGATGTTTGATTTTTAGAACGATTATAGATCGTAGCATTTAGCGAAATTAGTAATAAAATTGCGGCACACGCGTGAGAGACGCGTGCATGTGTGTGAATACCATAAAAGTTCAATTTTCTCCCTTCTCGCGCCTCGCGCAGTGCGAACACCGAATGTCGAATTTCGTTCTTAGACCATGCCGTTGGACACTCGGAGAATGTGTTGCTCCGGGTTGACCGCTTCGTTTCGTTTCTTAAATGGCTGTTACGGTGCTAAAGGGACAGTGTAGTGTAAAAGTATCTGGCGATGTCAGGTGATGCGTGTCAGGTGCAATAACCACCCCAATGAGTCGGTATGGTGACACTTTTAGTTTTCACATTTGCGTGTTAGGTTGGTTTGCAGTAAGGTTGGGATACGAAAACGAGGCAATTCCTACAGTTTTTGGTGTAGTTTTTAGTGGTGTAGCTCTGAAAGCATCAGATGCTAGCTGGCCGCTGGTTGGCAGTGGTAACGGGACACAGCTCACTGCAATGGCAAGAGCTGCACTGCGAGTTAGGTTAGAACCACTACCTGAAGCATAAGTTTCTTTCCTTTTTGTTGGTTAGTTGGATTTTTGTGGCACGTGTGGAAATTTAGCCTTTTTTCCCCTGCACAGAAAGTTCTCGGTGTGAACGTGAATTCGTTTTAGCTCTCGTTGTTAGTTTTACGAACCGTTTCACATTGCCTCCTCTCAGCTGTTGCGCCGGGTGACGACCCTCCGACGAGTGACGGGAACCAACAAAACAGGGCAGCCACAAACCGTTCGAAGAGGTACGAATAGACGGAAAATTCAAAACTGTAGAACGAAATTCATATTAACTTTACAAGGCGCGAACGACGCACGAAACGGGAAGCTCTAGGAATACGATTTTTTGGCACACAATTTAGGCGTACGAAACAATTAGTTTTGTAAAATAAAATTTAGAAATCGGTTCGTGTCCGCAGGACACCGGAAGTGCGCAAAGGCTACGATCAGGGCGCACGAGCGAGACACATCTGTTTAGGGCCCGATCCTGTGCAGCAAACACATTTTCTTTTATTTTGTAAGACATGCAAATAACACAATTATACAATTTTCGATGAATCGAGAGTGAATAAATAAATGTTGATTTACGTATCGGTAGCAGAGCGCGAACCTGAGCGGATTATTTTGAGAAAGACTTCGACACAGCAACTGCCAAGTGCTCTTGGTTGAGTAGTCCTGGAACTGGTTAAATAACAGCTGGTGCCCTATATCGTAATCGCTTCTCCTGCTACTTTTTGTTTTTTAATTAAAATCGGCGTTCTGGCTTCACCATGACTATGTCTTGGGAATAATTTGCAACGGGCATTTCATATCGATGGCTTGAAAGTTTTCATTTCGTTCGTTGCACGGTTCGTTCTGTTTCGTTTTCCAATGAATTGTTTAATTATACAAATCGAAACAGCTGCTTTATTTTTGGTATATGTATATGTAATTAAATTAATATTTAAATACCCTGAATGTTCCGCCGGAACGAGCTGAATAGGGCTGGCCAAACGCTGAATAAAATGTAAACAATAGCTTTGTCAACAATGACAGCAACGTTCGTTGGATTGCCAAGGTGAGTACAGTGACCGTCGAGAAAGGGTTATTTGTTCGATTATTGTGCGTATGCTATTGATTTTAACTAATCAGTGTGCCAGATCTATCGCATTTCGCATTTCGGTGGCCCGTTCGGAGCGCAGCCCTGTCGTTTCGGGCACAAACGACCACCGTAGCGCTCGATCAGTTGTTGTAACAGACGCACGTCAAACGTCAAACCACCGACGGCCGCGAGCAACAAAGCAGGCTTTGCTCCCGCTCACGCGCACGGGCGTTCGCGGGCACGCTCGTGCGCCGTCCCGCTCCGGCCCGTGGATCGTATGCTGGCGCCGTGTTCGGTGCGCGCTCAACCCCTTGAGAGAAGAGCGTAGCAACAGCAGCGTGTAGTAGGATTTTCGTAGGTTGAATCGGGTTTGTTCGGGATTTTTTTTACTTTGAAACCAACCAACATCACGACCAGTCGCGCGTACTCCGGCCGTCTGACTCGAGGATGTGCGCGCGCGAGAAAGAGAACGCTAGGCAGCAGTGAGCGAGGTAAACGCGCGGCCACCACGGCCAGCAGCAAAAAAGACCAGCAATAAGAAAATAAAATGGCGATCTTTGCGTGTTGTACATTTTTCATTACGGACGTTTAAGGTGAATTTTCCGCCGGAAACGGACACCAACGGGTGCAGCTCGTGTGGGGACGGGTAGGCGGAAGTGGCCAACTAGTGCGTATGCTCGGATGCGACCGGATGTGACGGCTCCGGAAGTGGGGAATCCTGAAAACCCAAACTGCCGCTGTGTGTGCTGTGAGCGATTTTTTTTGTCGAAGCAAACCTTGCACGGCTATCGATGGACGGAACAGCAGGACCGCCGCCGCCGTTCCGCCGTCGTCCCCGACCGTGCCATCGTGCGCTTGCGTGTGTATGTGTGTAGATTTGTGTTGGTGTGCCTTAATGTATCCCGACGTGGGATCCACACATACACAGCATAGATCCATACGCCGTGAACTAGCGAGGTCCATCGTAGTAGCCACATCGTCATCACGTAGTGAAACCGTTCAGTGCAACTGCCTGTTACCTTGCATGACCCCCCTCTTGCCAGCCCCACCAGTACCCGCCGCCAGTGGAAGGCTTCACCTTCGTTGCTAACCCTCGGCCGCCTCTATCGTAGTGTCCCGTCCCTTGGCCCCGCACCGACCGCCACGGGTCCGCGCACTCCGTGCTGCCACCAATTGATGCCCTTTTCGCAAATCATACATTTTCGATCCTCCCCTATCGCTGTTCCTTTCTCTTTCTCTCGCGCACACATACAAACACACCTAGGCTCTTGGCTTTGCCGTCGTCGCCGTCTTCGCGCTCACTCGCACCTTCTCGAAGGTGCCTTTTCGAGCACACACAACGGCGCCGAGAGAAAGAAGTTAAGTAAGAAGAGAGCACCATGGGAAAACAGTAGTAGCCACAGAAGCAACACAAAATCATCCCCTAATGATGAATCCCGGGTGCTGGGTGAGTGGTCGTCGGCGGTCGCCCCGAACAATAGATTTGAGGCCGCGGTCGCGACGGAGGATTGGGGCGCATATTTTCCCTATCGCTGTCCGTCACAACTTCGCTGTGGTATCCTTTTTGGTTTGGTCGTCGGCGCAGGGAAACTATTTCACGGTGGGACAACTACCGACCGGCTCTCGGGCGACGAGGTGTCGATCGTGCCGTTTTCTGTTCGAAGAGGTCGTGTGTGATCTTTTCCGCCTCGCTTGAATTTCGTGAACGTCGCATGTCCGTTCCGCGGTGAAAGTAACACACTCGTAACGAGACAGAGAGGCCCAAGAAGAACAACAGAATTGAAAAACAAACACACCAAAAACGAAGCAAGCCGTATCCGGTTGTCACGACGCGTGTTGAAACATTGGGGTGCGCGAACGGATTTGACGTTCGCGGAAAGCATTGTGAATTTTGTGATGACAAACGTTTTTGAAGATGTTATGGGGATGCTGCATCGGGTCGGGAAGGAAGCACAAGAATGAAGAGCACCGATACACATCCCCGGAGGCTGTGCACCCCTTCCACGGGATGACTGTGACACGAACCTCGTAGGCCAAACAGCGTAAAGCAAGGCGAAACCGAAAAAAAAACGCAAAACACCTCTCAACCGTGCTCCGTATTTGTTGCTGGTCGTGCTGGTTCAATTCCTTACCAAGCGCTGCTGAAGGCCAGTGGAATTTCTGCAAGTGACACAGTGACAAGGTTCTGTCTCTCCACTCCATTTCCGAAAATCCCTGAATCGGTGCGCCCCGTAAAAAGGAAATACGATCAACGTCGAGTGGGACGAATGGCGCCGCAGGCAACAATCGGCGCAATTTGAGCATAATTGAGAGTGAACCGACAAATACACGCCACGTACGGGGTGCTGGAAGCTAAACCCGAAAACGAATCACAGATCGAAGACTCTCTCGCACAAGGATTAACTGGCTGGTGGACTGGCCTAATTGATTGACTCAGTTACGAGCATCGCGCCTACGATTCAACCTGATCCGAGCATTGTTAACCAGTAATGGATCAAAGATATTATGCAAGGTGAGTTTCTTTTCGGTTTGACTGGAGCCACTCGAATACACGAGCTTACGGCATTTACTATGTTTGAATCATTGTTATCTTGGGCCGAACTGGCAAGGATTTGAAGCGAATGCTCTTGTTTTATTGTGTTATCGGGACCATCGAAGTGATCGGACGTGCGATATTTTGCCACAATACTGATTGGGCCATTGCAAGCAGCCTCCAAGCAGACTGGAAACTATGTTGCGGATGAGTAAGTTTCGTTCGAAGCCCGTTTTAGTACGTGTCGTGTAAAGATTTCGCCCTCCGATAGGGTTGTCATCTCCCAGGAGGGGCCGACGAAGACGTTGAGATGGTTTATTATTTTCCGTGGCCATATCACGCCGCAGACCCAATTAGCTCCGGCGAGACGTTTTCAAGATGTGTGACTTCCTTCCGAAGCTCTGCTTGTATGCGTGATACGTACCGCGTATCTATCTCTTTCGCTCACTAGCTCTATGTTGCGATGTTCTCTCACTTCGAAGGAGTTATTGTTTTTCGTCTCCTTTCTTTAACCTGTTTTTCTCTTATGCTTTCAACCGAGTCTCGTGACGTAAGCGAGAAGCGCACAGAATGAAACAAAAAAAAAATATTTGCCAAACAGCACCGAACGTTGATTTCCGTTTCAACCGATGGACCACATTCAAAACATAGTTGCCATGGAAAAATAAATCTCTTTGCTAACAAGTTGCCGCAAGGCAAAATAAGCAGCATGGAAAGGGTCACCACTCAATTCCATGATTGGCATACTTTTCTTGCTGTTTTCCCGATTGATCTCACTGGTGCATCTCACTGCCCTTTTTTCCAAACCTTGCACAAACGAGCAAACGCAAGTGAGTTAGAACCGAGTGAGGCCCTGCGAGTGTGAGGAGATGATGTAAGTGAAGCGAAGTGAGCATGAGCCCGCAGTCAAGGCAGGCTGCAGCAATGTCTAGATTTGTGCGATGCTCCGTGGCCGATTCCAACGTATCTGTGTGTTAGTGATCGACCGAAGCCGTAGTTAACGGGCGAGGAAAATAGGAAAATCAATTGGGCAGGCCCCGCGACGGCGCGAGCCTTACACGGCCAAGCGCGCACAGTTTGAGGTCTGATTCGGAAAGCCCAGAACCATAGAGCGGGGCGCAACCCTAACTGCACGATCGTGGCCTTCTTTGCCTGGCTGTTTCGGTGCCCAAGTGTTTGTGGTTGCAGCGGAAAAGAAAATACGAATTTCTAATGAAGCTCTCCGGTGGTTGCAAGTTTCCTACCAAGTTCCAAGTGAGCGCTGCTGACAAGGAGGGCACCGAGCAACGGGGTGTTTCATTCACCGTCCGAATTGCGATAACCGAGGGTGGTGCGGCCAGGTAGCGAGAAGGGCGCGGAATATGTTGTTTTCTTCGCGAGCATGTCTAGTGTTTGTGCTGTTGTTGTTGCGTGGCCAGTAGGAGAAAGGGACAGAGAGATGTGGACCCATCAGCAACATACGCACGTTACCTGTCCCTCTGTCGATCGTTGAGTTTGTCTCGTTATGCACGATCATGCCTTTTCCTAACCGTGATAACCACAATCTTCACGAAACCGAACGTCATTCGGTAGAAAATGAAACGAAGATAGTTGGGGCTCTGTATTCGCGTGAAGGTAAAGAGCCGCAGATTAGCAAACGCGCTGAGTCGCGACAAAAACGCAACCGTGAGGAACAGTGAGTGGAGCCAGTGGGCTCCAATGGCCTGGCCCCCGCGGAACGCGATCGCTTCAAGTGGTCGCAAACACCATTGCGCCGACACGGACACAAACGGTAACACCAACACTCTGACGCGAACCGCGCGCATAGACACGCATGCCACGGCCAGCGCACTTGAAGGCCAGCGCGACGAAACATCAGCAAAAACCAAACAGCTGAAGGGAAATCCCTCCGACACAACGCACACCGAAAAGGGATGCCGATTACTGTGCCAGGTGAGGCGAGAACCGTGTTTCATTCATTTCTTCACTTTTCGTTCACCTGCATGGATTTCGAGGCGGGTGAGCAGCAAGCTTGGCTCACTTTGTGAGCACAGGTGATCATCGTTTGGTGGTTTATTGACAAGGCCATTGCCATTTTTCTCAGCAATCAGTTTGATCACCCAAAGTCATCTTTGAAAAGCCAGCAAAGAGCAAAGAATGTCGGACACAGATCGGGAGAAAGTGTGCGGGGTGGGCCTTTGGCTCAAATTATGGTACCAATCAAGCGGCCCGTTAATCAATCAACATTCGAAATCGACAACAGGACGTACACAGGGAGTAATAAATAACCGGGCGCACCGGCGGCGCAACAGGCGGAGAAGGTAGGAAGGCGGACGGCTTCCATCGTCACCCTTGCTGAATCCTCCCTCTATCCTCCCCGGGGGCTGCGCTTTTGATGCAACTCCCATTGGCCGTTCTAAGTGATGGTGCGACATCGTGTCCGTGCGATTGACGAGACACACCACTTTGGCTGCACGCGCCCCGTGCGTGGCTCTACGTTCACGAACATCGTCGGTGTGTGGGAGCGAAGATGATGGTGCCTATGATGATGATGATGACCGTCGGTCAGCAGCGCTGTGCTACTTTAGCGCGGCCCCTTACAGGTGCCTTCCTTTGGTGTGTTTGTGGGACGGACCAGTAAGGGGTTGCTTTTGGTGGGTTGGCGAGACGAACACCGAACCCGGCCATCGAGAAGTGGCTCGGCTTGTGCGGTCTAGAATTGTGTCTGGCAATTAATTGTGCACCATTAGCTGCCGTCGAATAGTTTTCCTTTTTGAGCACTCCGTTGTTTCATGATTCCTAGTTTTTGTTTAAACCATTCATCGGTTCTGATGTATAAGCCGTCTGTTGTTGTCGAGCGCTGCATCAACTTGTTGTGCACTTTAATTTGATGACAATATGGCTCCAGCAGACAGTAACATTGTTGTTCACATTAACCCTCTGTAGGAGGCACATTCTCGAGTTATTGGGCCAAAGTCGTTCAATCCTTTTCGTTTCGTGTGTGTTGACTCACACGCTCGTCGTCTCTCATCGCAAACGGCATCTGTTTATCGCCCATTTAAAGGATTGGCGATGACTCACAGTAATGGCGAATGAACGAGCGGCATGAATCACACTCCATTGGCAAGCAGCCCGGTTGAAAAACTTCGTCAGTGCGAACGAACCCCAAATCCATGTTGGGTGCTTTGGGGTACTGAAATTTTGTGGGTCACACGCAAAAGAGTGGCCATATAAGCGCGGACCATTACCATTCCGGCGCCTCCCTCATCAGGTGTGACTCCCAGCGTTTCACCGTTTCTCAAGAGCGTGAAATAGATGTGAGTTTTGCTTACAATTTCGGACCCCTCACGCACCAAACTATAGTTGGGCATATTGTGTTTGCTCGCAATTGTAAGTTCCGCATTGGAACAACATTATTATGCTCATGGGCGGATTACGTCAGCTCGTTTTGTGGAACCCATTTCACACTTCCTTCCCCGTTTGCTGCGTCAACCGCTGATATCGAAAGACAGAAAAACTGCCATAAAATAAACAAACCAAGTTCCTGTTCCCCGCGCCCGTCGCGTCGAGGAGAGATCACGGAATAACGGATCGCGAAAGTTTCGCGCTCGATGACATCGTTTCTTCTGCGCGCTATTAATAGGTTATGCTTGACGCAACTTGTGTCCTGCGGCATGCGGTGCCCTTGCCCTTTGCCAGCATAATTACATTGGCGTGAGGTGTTCGAAAATACACCAAAAATGTTCTTCGAATCCCGAGACTGTTCCGTTCGTTCGAGGAAGCTCCGTTAAGGATCATCGACTCGCCGGGAAAAAAAACCATAGGTTAACACTGCGTGGGAGCGAAGGACGAAAACGAAAAAGGAGCAACATATCAGGGAGCGATAGAGAGAAAGATTATATCGCAAGGAACGATTGTCTATCCGTGTGTGGGTCGGAAGGTTTCACGGAACTCCCCCGGTTTCATTCGGTGTCTCGGGGAGGTTGTCGGATCCTGTCGATTTGGTCGTTGGCTAATGAGTGTGGGAGCACATCATGATATACGCGAACAGTAGGAGTAGGTTTGCGATGTGTGCGATCCAAAGTTGGAAAATAATATCAAAAATAATTTCGCAACCCACACGCTGACGGACGAAGACGAGGACGACGTCGTGTGAGCGACTTGCGGACGGTGTGCGTTCTTCGAAAAGTAAAAACAGATTCGCATTTTAAGCGGAGTAAATTAAATAAAAACCCTTGCCAACATGTTTGGGGCATCATTTGGAGCCGCTGCCGTCGCCGCCGCCTCTCGCTGGGTGGATGAAAAGAGCATAAAAAGTGATTTGCCGCGAAGAAGGAGGAAGGCAGGCGCCAGCCTCGCCAGTGTCGAAAGCGTGGAAAACCTCTCCGGGGCACGTTTATTTATTTTCGGTCCTCGTACCGTATGCGCGCGGCGCCGGAACCAGAGGGCCGAGCGCCCGTTCCGTTTGTTGTACCCTTCTACGGTTGTGAGGACGCGCTTTGCGGTCGTAGTAGTCGTCGTCCCCGTCGATGGTTGTGTGCGAGCGTGCTCCACACAACGACACACCGTATCGAGCGGACCAGGCAGGCGGTGAGTGAGAGCGAGCGAGTGAGAAACAGCCAAGTGGTTTGGTTTTGGGTCGACGCGTGCGTTATGCTGGAATTCGGCAATCGTCGGGTTGGGGGTTGTGGGAAAGGAAACGGCGGGGACTCAACCATGTTGCCGTGTGGTGGTGGTGCTCTAATGTTGACGCTATGCTGTGTGTGCCGCGCGCGCCGTATGTCTTTCGGCCGCTTTTGGGGTACTTTCTTTGTTATGATTTTGTTTCGGGTTTTATGTTATCTCACTCTCGCTCACTCTCACTGACGCACGGTCGCTCGATGATCACTTTCTCTCACTCGTTCGCGCGCGTCACTTTCTCACCTCGCGCTCTCACCAACTAACCAACAGCACGCTCGTGGAATGTGCATGTGATTCGGGTTGTAATTGTGTCACCCCTAATGCGGCCCGACCCCTCTGGCCACCGAAACCGGACTCGGAATGGCTTGGAGTAGGCCATCCGGCAGAACCGGCACTGGCCACCGCCGCAGCATAATCATCGTGACAAAATGCATCGGATTGTGCCGTGCCGGATGAGAATTATGCTCTCGTGCCGGGAAGCTCGCGGTAACCGGGGCCGGTCGGTGTAAGCATTGCGATACATACTGCGCAGGACTAAACAAATCCCCCCACCCCCCGGCCGTTTCACCATAACAACGCCACTCCGCGCGGGTTCATCCGTCCCGATCCCGGTTAGTGTTCGATTGTAAATTTTTAAACTGAAATAATCTTAGAAGTGCGCTTTATCACCTTTCGTTACCGAAATTGGTTTGTTTTGCAATCGTTGGGGGGGCCCTTATCGGCGAGGGTTGCACTCGCAGATAAATGCGAATCTTGCGGGGGGAAGCAACAAAGTGATAAGATATCGCCAGGCTTTGTTCTAAGAAAACCTCTCCCACTGTGCTGCTTAACGAATTAGTAAAATGCCTCGCTTAAAGCCCCGCGGCTGGAACCGATACACCGTGACACGTGTTCACCTCGGACTAAATAGTTTTCTTCAGCGAAGCACTTCAAGTGTTTGTGTCGTCGTCGGGGTCGTTTGGTTCAGGTTTTTGCCGCCGCATGTCGGCAGGCTCCGTGGTTTGAAATCTTCGGCCGGACTGTGGCGGATCAATAATCGAACTACACTTCATTTCCTTCTCTCTCCCTTGTGACTTCTTATCAAACGGCGATGTCGGTCAGTAGCATCGCTTCGGGGTGCAACTGTGATTCGGTGGACATTTGCATGTTGGTGCCCCGAATGTTTGGGGGCAAATTGATCAATCAATCGTTCATTAAGCCGGTCGGCCATCGATGGTGTATTTTCATCGGTTGAAGCATCGAAGAAGCATAAATGTGAATGTCCCACAATTGCCGGCGTTCAATGGGCGCGCCGACAGGAGGTTAACTTATTGAAATGGTTACTTGAACTAGCGTTTCATTCACGGTCGGGATGTCTTTCAGAAGAATCACACCCCCTATAATGCAGGGACCCCATTATTGCGTAACGCATGGAAACGCATCTTTATTATGCCGAGCCCACTTCAAGTTTTCTCCAGTGAACCTTTCCTGCACCCACACCGGAAACCGATCACGAACACCG
Source organism: Anopheles bellator (assembly GCF_943735745.2). Classification (NCBI taxonomy): domain Eukaryota; kingdom Metazoa; phylum Arthropoda; class Insecta; order Diptera; family Culicidae; genus Anopheles; species Anopheles bellator. The sequence continues at coordinate 74,689,938 of NC_071286.1, read as the reverse complement.
TGCTCAACCGACGGAAACGAAAACAGAGAAAACACTTGAATAAACACTCACCAACACATATGTAGCACGGGAAGTGCAAGATTCTTCTCGTACTCTTTCCGAACATGTGACACGCTGCATCGTCTCCGGGGCTACGCGCCGTCTTGGGATGGCAGCTGGCAGCGATCCTACGCCCGGTGCTCCCTCCCTCTGCCATGCGTTCAATTTTCGTGTGACATTTGGTTTCGATCTTCGGTACTACTCCACACGCTCCGCCGGCACGCATTATACGAATATTTTACGAGCAATTAAACACATTTTCCAAACCGATTTGTGTGTCACCCGTTGGAGGGCCCGTCGCGTTCCCCAGTCCGCCCCCCCCCGCGGGAGGATATGCAACTTTGTTGCGCTGCGCATCGACCGGCATTGGGAGCGCTGCTGCACCACTTCACACGATTGGACGCGCGCGGATATCGGGGCAGAGTGTAGCGTGGAGAATTTAAGATGGTCGTTAATCGGTCGTAAACTGAGAATATCCTGGACCTTCTCCATGCAGCAGCCGCCAGTTGCCGCCACGAACCGCGAACCGTCGAGTCGGGTTGAGCAACAGTTGGCTTGGCAAAAGTGTGCCGCATCGAGCGAGGATTGCTTCCCGGAACACTTCTCGTGTGTGCGGTCGACAAGTTTATTGGCCCACTATTTTGCACCTTTCTTTGCTCCTTTTGCCCCCCGCCAGGGGAATCCATGTGCGAAAGAAGTCGCTTTGCATACGGGAAGCAAAACGAAATCGAAAAGGAATGAGGAGCCGCCTCTCTCTCTGGTGTTCGTGTCCTGATCGGCTATTTGATCGGTTTGTCGCGTCAATCAATGTTAAACGACCAGTCGGTGGGTCAATATTGGTGATGTTTGTGTACCGAACTTGTAAATCTTCTGTTAACCATCATCTCTAGGTGAGATGATTTACTACTTCTACTTTATGGACTCGAGTTCTTGTTGCTCGCGGAGCAGTGTCTTCATCCTTCGTTCGTTAGGATATTGCGAAGTCGTCTTGTTTTCTCTCACATTTCGCGCTTTATCATTTCCTTCGGTCAGAGTTTTGGCACAGGTTTCTGCTTTAGTCGCCGGCAGAATCTAATCGGTGATGCCAGCGAACCAATAAATCGTCCTCAATCCCACCACACTGGGAGTACGGGAGAGGGACCTCGTGAAAAAGCACTTTTTGATGGGTGATTCTTCACTTCCGCCTCACGAGTGCCCCGCGCCGAACAAAGAATCATCGTTGCCGCGCGCGAGACAGGACGTAAGGCCCTCGTCCTGGCCCTCTCCCCAGGCGGGTGAGTGTTGAAAAATGTGAAAAGTGTATGCAAAAATTTTCTCGGTCATGTCCCACAAATCGCGCGCCTGACCGGCCGGCCGGCTGGCTGGCTGGCTTGCCGGCTGGCTGGCTGGTCGGATGCCCGGTTGGTCTTAATTTCACGGGAGATGCCTCTCTTCGGATGGACGTTTTTTTTGTGTCTTCTTCTTGTCCGACAGTGTCCCGCCGTCGTTGCGCGATGGCGGCATTTCGGCTGTGTGCGTATTTATTTTTAGCACCTTCGCCCGCAGAACACACATTTCTTTGCGGCCGTCGCCGCCGTTTCTCGTGTTGTTCTTCGCGTCTTGGGTTGGTTTTCATTTTTTTCGTGTCGCCCGCTCTCCCGAGAGGTGGACGGCAGCAGCATATCATCATCAGCGAGTGCTAACATCAACATCATGAGCGGCCCCGGCGGGGGCCAGCAAAGTTCAATCGAGCGAATGCAATAAGAAACGCAATGAAGCATCTCGCGCAGGGAAACGATTTTGTCAAACGATTTCGAATCGTGCGGTGCCGTTTGGTAGCGCGGAACGCGCTGTGTCGCGGGTCGGGCTCGCAGGATGGGGACACACCAGAGAAGAGACCAGAAGAGGTAGAGAGAGGGTACGCGGGAGCTTTGGGCTTTTTTGCACCGATTTCACAACGTTTCACTTTCACTGAGGCGGCGGCACGCGTAAGTGTACGCCCGTGTGCGCCAATTATCACATCGTTTCGGAGTCGTTGTAATAGCGCGTGGCCGTCGGGGGCAAATCGTGGGGACCGTACCGTGGGGGCGCCGTTTTTCCGTAGCCCCAATTGGCTAGATCGTATCCCGCCCCGGGGGGGGTTTATGTGTAGCTTTTATGGTTGACCCTTTTTTCAGGCCAATATTAAGTTACCGTTTTATTTCATGTTACCAGTCCATTTTACCATTTTATTATTCATATCATATGTGTTAATTTTCTCTGTATGTCGTTTAAATGTTTAATTTTTGGCACCAATTTTCTTTGATTTTCAAACGAAAAACGTTCGACGTTCGTCGCAGGTCGTACAAACAGTAAACATGTTGATTCCTCTGATCGTTTGCTTTTATTTCCGAGATTGGGCGGAACGCGCGGACATGGCGCTAGTCGGGGACATAAAAATCACATCGAAACTTTGGAGCGTTTGAATAATTTTCAGTGAGTAACACACTATTTCGGTGAATGTTTTGCATTTTCCTCCGGACGCTCCGATACTCCCCCCTGGAGTTACTCGGTACCGCTCGGTGCTTCCTATACACTTCGATTACTTTCTCTCACGAAATAATTTATGTAGCTGCCGTGCCTCTCCGTCGGGTGCCGGTCCGGTCCGTGTGGCCCCAAAAGTGAGCAGTTTTGCATCACATTCCGAGGATCCCTTTCACTGTCTCTCTATCTCTCGCCAACACTCGCTGTCCATCCATTCAATGCCTTATGTCCCTGCGCATCGCATTCGTTGGTGACAGGAAAATTCGAAGCAGCAACAGAGAACTCCCAAGACGGAGCCGCACGATTCTGTTCGGCGCAGAAGAAAGGCGAAAGCGCCGCAATCATGGTGAGGACGGAAAGAACGACACGGCGGAGAGAGAGAAAGGGTGGTCGATAAAGTAGAGGTGCATACTAGACATGCAAATCTCGAATCCACCACCGCGCAAGGCTGTGGTGGGCGTCGGCCGCGTTGCGAAGATGATCTCGCGTTTCGGCCAGGGATTTGTGTTTTTCGCTTCAATTTGCTTTCCTTTGCCAGTGTGGCCGGTGTGTGACTAACTTTGTGTTGTGGCGCATGTTTACAAATGTTTTTTTTCGGAAAATATTTTCTATTTTTGCCAGCTACACCACCGCGCACCGGAACGCGAGCAACCCGTGGCGCCGCGGTTTTCGAAAGACATTTTCCAACCCGACCTTTTTGGGGGGCGCTGTGCCGCCGCCGCTGCCAGTCGCTCTCGTTGCTCCTTATCGATTTGTGTGTTTTCGTTTTAATTTAATTACTGTCCTCTAGAGGTGTGGTGCGTCCTTGAGCGTTTCTTAAACGGTGGTTATCGGCAAAGGGGTGCAGATTTGGATGATTACGACGATAAGACCTGCAATGGTTTCTGTGCCAGCGCCAACGAAGAACTCCATCACAAGAGCACGCTCCTGAGCACGGGCACTGAGTTTGGTTGGGGAAAATTGGTAAAAAATCAACATTGGCGCTCTGGCAGGATAACAGGATAAATGCTGGGGGGATTATGCTGTGTGTCGTTATGCTTGTTCCCGCGGCAGTCTACCGGCTTGGGCGGGTGGACCGCGAGCGTGGCGCGAGGAGTAATCCAGTTAAGGAAGGAAGTGACGACGCAGACCATTGGAGACCGATGCGAGGTTTTTCCCTTTTTATGAGATCCACTCGCGTCTCGCGCTCGCGTAGCGTGCGCGCTAAGCTGCCCCGGGCTGGTGGAGTTGGTGGTGGCATACCATGAGTCGTCAGTAATTGATCCTTGTTTTCGGTACAAACAGGCTAATTGTGAGCAGCAACCCCTCCGTCGGTTGTGGAGCGATTTTTCGCCATCCGTAAGCATAAGCTCCATGTTTACTTATTTCCAATCTACCCACGGGAACGGGAACGCCTGTTGAATCCGGTTCGATTGAAGGAGCGTCAATAATTGTAATGCGATTGGCGAGAATTGATTTCTAAACTACCATCCGTACGGAGAGAGAGGGTGCGTTTGGCATTTGGTTGGCTTTCTAGGGGTGTCCGTGCCGGCCGTTGTGCCTATCGGACGTGCCGCCCCAAAGTGCATCGATAGTGAGATCATCATCGTCGGACAACAAATCGCAACAACACCATGACAGCAGACATTTCGCTTTCATCCCAGCCCCGATGTGGCGCTTTTATTGACTTTTACTTTCACTCGATTGGACAAGATACCATCTCGATTAAATTATATCCCGCCTGGACTCGGGCGAATGAACGATGCGAAGATGTTGGTTCCCTAACCGCTATCTCCTTTTTGGGGGTTCAGCACCGGGACAGAACCGGAGTAGCACGAAATCGAAATGCGTCCAGACGACGTTTCTTCTTGGGTTTTTTATTTCGGTTTCGGTTTGCGGTGGCGGAAACCGTTCCTTAATCACTTTGAGCGAAACCTCACCGAGTGGTTTCTTGGTCTGTTGTTGCCGTCGTGGTCAGGGGATTTGATTTAAGAATTTTAGTTTCACAAATATTCACTCTTACGAGTGTGAAACTTGACGTGCTTCTTCCAGTCGACGGGGAAAGCCCAAGAGAACCGTATGGAGCCCGTCCATTCAACTGACGTTCCATTTCTCTGCTGATGCTGTAAATTGAATGTTACTATTTCATGCGAACCGCTCTCCGCGCGACAGCAAAAGACGGGTCCCCGAACGAAGAATTCGCGTGCCCGAAGAAAACGTTCTTGACGGTGGGTCGGCATGGAAATTGCTTTTTGGTCTCTCTCTCTCTCCGTTTCTATCGTGGCACGACGGTGCATTTCGTTTTCAAGTTGTGCCGGGCCCGCGGGTTTGTGCCAAACTTTGGTGCAAGGAATGCAGCGAGTGAATATGTAAACGACTCTTTAACTCCCATTCGGAGTCGGTTTTATCGCCCTTCGGTTTCTTTTTTTCGGTCTTCGGCGCTTTATCGTTTTGCGATTTTAACATTACCGGGCCACCGTTAGTTTGGGGTTTTTTTTTCTGTGGTCCGTAAAAAGATGGAGCCGAAAGTATGCTTTATTGCAGAAAGTTATAGCGAACGAGCACGAGCTCGCCTTTGCTTGCAGTTTTTGCAATTAAGTAGTTCTCTGTTTTATTCCGCTGCCAGCGGAGTGAAGCCATTGGGATAGTTTTGCCTCACGCGACACGAACGACGCACGTTTAAGCACTCAATTCGAAGCGAATTACGATTAATCGCCTTTCGGTACATACTTTTTATTGTGTCCTCTCGTTTTAAACACACTTTGCGAGCTTAAGACGTGCCGGCGAACGTGCCATCGCCCAGGAACCGGGGGCCACCGCACGAAGAATGCAATCGACAGTCGTGTGTCGCAATCATCCTGTGATGTGTCACTTTAAATCTAATGGTCTAACCGAAGCAGTAAACTCCGTTGCTTGATGCGCTTCGCCGGGAACCGGTGCCGGTATCCTTCGCCGGTCGGAAGAGGAAAATTAATTTCTCGCTTGGTGTGGGAACCTGTTGCACTGTCGTCCCCGTTCTGTGCGCTCTGGTCGGATCCGTCACGACCCACGAACGCATAAAAATGTACTTAAAACCCGTGTAGCGAGGAAGGATGGCAGTTCTTGGCAGTTTCTAGCCGTGCAGAGGACGATGGCGCTGACAGCAGAACCGAGCCCGAGTATTGTAGCAAAAGAGCACCTAGCCAGGTGAGAAGCTTCCGTTGTGGCTCTTCCTGGGACGACGGATTGACAACGTTGCACCGGGCGGCAGTTTGATTATCCGAGTTACGATATCTGCTGTGCGTACGATTCCCGGGGCGGTGAAGGCGGAAGCTTAACCGTTCGGATCCGGATGGTTATGTGTCGATTTGGTTGACAGCTGTGTACGGTGCAACCGATCGGAATGGAGCCAAACTGGCAGGCAGGGTTTTTAGTGGCACTGTGAAGATGGATTGCCACCTTCTAGGGATGCTCGGTAGCGAACCGTAACGGAGAGAACACACGCGATCGGGTTTAGCATGATTTCTCGAGCGGGGAAGAAAGTGTCACCAGCAGACGAGGGACACTGTTCTCCAGCGTGAGACGTAAAAAGGACTCGAGACTCGAGTTTGAGGATGTGTTGAATGGAGCACATTTTATGCTTCTCGCGCGCCTTGAATTTGTGTTTGTGTTTTGGAAGCACTTTTCGGTAAACATTTCGCTGCAAGAAGCACTTTCTCAAAGTCAGGTATTTCTCAGCTTGATTTACGGTCGAAAAGGGCTAATGGTGCAGCTCTTCAATCTTTGGCGTAATTTGTTCATAATTATAATACCGATCCCTACGCAAATCCAACCCCACTAAGCACTACTGTGGCAGAGGGCAATTGTGCTGGGCTCAGTCTCTCACTGGTGTCCCATATTAATGTGGCAATGAAGGGCAACTTCAGAACACAAGCAAGGGTGGTGCAGCAGCGGATGTATGCCTCCGTTGCTGCTGCCATGCTGTGCGCCGTATCAATGTTGGCCGCAATGTACGGGTTCGACATCGCTTCTGTGGTTTGGTTAAAAGCAATAATAAGAAAATCTAGCCATCTGTTACATGGTTCCGGTTCCATTCCATCCCTTGTTCCCACATCTTCCCAGGGAGATTTACTGCTCCTAGCTCGCCAATACGAGATTTCATATCTTGCTCTTGATTATGAACAAATAACAGAGATGGGAGAGAGAGAGAGAGCGGGGTGGTGGCATCGACGATGGCACACTGACTGCCGTTCCCGGAATTCCACTTCCGCCCCGGTTTGCCTTGCCCCACCGTTGGTTCAGGTTTCCTTTGGACTAATTTTCATTCTTTTGTTTCGTTGTAGGCAGCCTCCCAGCGGACTGCGAAAAGGATGCCGGACCTGATGGAGTGCGTGTCTGTGCATGTGTTCTGAAACCCGTTCCACTGCCGAGGAGGCTCTGTGGACTCACGTGGGTGTGGGTTTGATGAGTGAAGAGCAATAGACACAGTGGGGCAATCGCTCACCACAATCCCCGATGTCCGAAGAGTCAGAGTTCCAGTTTTAACTAAAATCCATTTTTCCCCCCATCATCGCTGGCGCAGTAGGCGAGATACGTGTATTGTGTGTATCGGTGTGTGCGTGAAGCAGGCAGGTGATCAAACAACAACAACAACACAACACGCGACACGAGAGCCGCTCGGGCGGCAGTGGCGTGTGTTTGTGGTGCTAACATAGTGTGCGCCGAGCTCCATACACGGCCGCGGCCGCGCACGTAGTGAGAAGTGAGTTAGTGCACACAGAGCGTTAACAGTGCGGCATCGTCGGATCGGTGTGGCAACAGTGTGATTAAAGCAGCATTGTGATTTATCGGACACATTTTTTTAAAGAGAAAACCTCGAGAAGAGTGCGTGAGTGAAAACGAGAGAGAGAGCGAGTGGAGAAAAAGGTTGAAAGAATATTCGACTCACGAATATCACGAAGTGTGCGGCGCATCTCGTTAAACGCACGCGCGCCGCCCGTCAGAGAAGTAGCCCGTGTCTCCGTGGTGCGACAGGCGAAATCCCATTGAGCAATAGAGGGGGCCTCCCCAACAGTAAGTGCCGCGGGGGTGGGGGACCCGTTCCCCGAGTGTGTGCTCGTTCGTTCGGGTGCCTATTGTGCACCAACACCACCTGATCGGTGGTGGAATAAGTTGTGAAGAAAGTGAAACCGATCAAAGTAGCCTCCAGCAACAGAGCACGGTGGTTATGCGTGTTTGAGTGCCTGTGCGTTGTTGGGTGGATGGTGTATAAGTCCGCATAATATTGCCGCCATTTAGGCGGTTTATCCTGCGGCGCGGTGCATTATCCTTCGCGGGTCGCGTGAAGAGAAAAAGGAGAAAGCATTGTGAGCCGCGACGTGTTCGACAGCGACACAACACAGCAAGAAGCAATAAAGCAAATAAAGTGCCCAGCACAATAGCCGCACACAAGTGCTGCGCGCGCGCGCGCGTGTGTGCGTGTCTGTGCGCCCGGCACGTGGCTGGGTGAGTGTGCGTGTTGGTGGTGGCAGCAAATCGATCGATCGATTTCGCGAACGGCGGCCACGGGCACGGCTGTTTGACGTAGCCGATTGTTGGGTTTTTTTCTATTTTCCAAGTGAGTGTGCCCCTGTGCCTGGGCTTTGAGTACGCGAGCGGGGTGGCAGTATGTCCGGCAGCGCCCGCATCAGCGTCATCATCGATGCCGGCGAAAGACGATCTGTCGCTGACGGCAGCGAGGATGCTTAGAGGCGGCGCGTAGAGCAATGAGAGGTAGCAACAGAAGCAGCAGCAGCTACCACCACCCGCTCGCAACCGGAACCGGAACCGGAGCGGCACCCACGACGACGACGACGGCATTTTCCTCGTCCTACCCATCGTCCTCAGCGGGACCACCGTCACTAGCGTCATCGTTCCTATCGAGCAGCCGATACCCATCATCATTCCCTCAGTCGTCATCGGCACTGTCCGCGTCCGCGTCGTCGCTCGGGACGACCGGCGGAGTCGGTGAATTGGACATGAAAAAATCGCAAAAACCAAGGTAAGTCCACCGGGTCCGCTGGTGTGTGCCACATTTATGTGGCTGATCATTACCTTCCCAACGACTTGCTTCCGCCATCCCTAAAGTCCTCGAGCTGGCCCTACAAACTTCAAAGGCCTTCGCGGCCTACGAAAGTTATGTCATTTTCTGGCACCGGAAGTTCACCGGTGTCCGGCGATTATGTTGAATACGGTCCCGACAAACTTTCCGTTGGCAGTGTTGCGTCGTCCTTGCGAGAAATGCACAATTCTGTTCCCGTGCCTGGCTCCCCCACCGGCGCTCCTTAATCGAGATCTCCCGTTGAGTTCGATCGATTCCCTGAGCGGCGAAGGAGCGCTACCACCGCACCGGGTTTTCGTATTAATTAAATTTCACTCGCTCCGCTTAGGCCGGGAGGCAGCTGAGAGGTCACAATGCGATAAGCGGCGTCGGTTTTTTTTTCGCCACCTTCCTTGGCATCAATTTGCATCCCGCTCGCGAGTCCTTTGCGTTTTCCGGTATCGTGCCGAGCTTTCGCTTCCGATCGACATTCCGACGGATGGCGGGAGAGGCGGTTGACTTCGGCGTCCGACACCCCTTATTGTGTATGGGAAGAATTTGAAGTTTTGCCCTCACAACCACCGGCCGGTTCCGGTGCAGGACGAAAAGAAATTATCGTCCATTTTCGTCCGTCTTTCGGATGATGATGATGGCGCCCCTATAGGCGCTATTGGTACGAAATGAGAAAATGAATTTTAAACAATTTTTCTCCCAGTTCCTTCCGTTTCCTACGGATTGACAGTGACGGAGTTTCCAAGCTGCCGGCGCGAAATTCCGCGCTACGTGTATATCGTTAATCCGACCTTTTTTTTTTGCGCCCGCGAGATTCTGATCCACTCCAGTCCACGGGGGGTGGGTCCGCAGTTCCTTCCGGGAAATTACGCAAACAAACGTCCGTTCGTAATAGTTCGTGGAAAACCCGGCGCTTCCCCTAAAACGTGTCATCGCCCGGTGTGAGAGGGTGGCGCTTTTCCTCGAATCTTGCCCGTTGTTGGTAGATGGCTGCCGCTACGAGGGAAGGTTTCGGACCGATACTCGCCGTACCCGGGGTGGTGTTCCGCTTAAATTGTTAACCTAATGAACCGTTGGCGTCGTCGGCGAGCGAACAGAAGGAAAATATGTCGGGAAAATTCCTCATTTGCGTTCGGTTGGACTCCCTCCCGGGGAGGGTAGCGATTGAACGGAGAAATTAATACAGAACCACCGCCGGGGTCGCCGGCACCGGGGCTGTTGCCAGGAAACATTCGGTGAGACGATTTTCCGAAGCGACCTGACTAATGGCGCGGTGTCGATTTCATGCCGGCGGGGATTGCATCGGAGTTGGGTATTATTTGTTATTAAATCACACGTTAACATTCACGGCCGTTGGTCGGAAATAAAGAATTTTCCAGCGCCGATAAACCTCGGCAGGTTGTGAGCACATTCAGTTTAGTAGAAGAAACAACTAAACTACTCTACTGTTGAACTGGAACGTTGGGAGATTCATTTCATGTCACGTATTGCTGATAACACGCTTGCCAGTAACGAAGCATTTTGTCACCCTCCTAAATGCTTACACTTTGCAACTCAAAGCTGTACATTTAGTTGGTACACGATTGGAAGATAACTCGAGAGTGTGCGATTCTAGCCTAACCGTGGTTTAATCTGGTAAAAAAATGTGACAAAAATATGATCATAAACATATTGCTGTGAACGTACGCAACGAACGTACTAAAAGGGATGGGTTAGCTCAAAGAAGACGAGTTGAGCTATTAGCATGTATTTTCTACTACAAAATTTTTGCTCGTTTCTCTACCTTTCTGCTTCAAATTGTTCAAAAAACAAAATCTGTTTAGCAACTGACTTGAACCCCAATACACCACTGTGGTCAACAAACAACGGGAAATAGTTTTCCTGGATTATCGTGGTGTGTTGCATTATGAATTCCTTCCAAATCTGTGTCACCTTTTACCCTCAATCTGTGAGCCAAGAGTCGAAACGAAGAATGTGTTGAAAGCCGTATTCGTAAAAAGAATTCTTGGACCGTTTCGAAAACCGATTCCCGATATTCTTTGGCCCCGGTAGGCCACTTTGCAGCCATATCCGATTGCGCAAAAACGGTGATTGCACCTCTCGTAGCTAGGGGACAGAAAAGAAAAATGGAATTAAATCGGCAAACGTAACACAAGCGCGCACCGGGCACGAAAAACGGCTGGTGGTGTAATTTTAGACCACAGGAAAACAAATAATCTGGTTGAGCAATTAGAGGCAAATGGTGCTGCGGTGCCAGACGGGGGGGTTTGCACGCGAATTGCACCGACGACGACGTTTGACCACAGCACCCGCACTCCGCCCTTGCTTGCGCCCTGTTATCAGCGGGGGAAAAGTCACCGCGAGGACCTGATAGAACGACGCCTATGCGACGACGAACCACATGTGCGTTTTGGTTGTCGTTGGTGGCCACGGCACTCGGGTGATCGACGCCATTGCGAATTGCGGTCCCCCCTATCCCGATAGCAATTAGCGAAATCCTGGGAACGCAAAAACTAGGGGCAAGATTTGTGGCAAGGCGCTTGTGTTGTGTAGGTGATGCGGATGGCGCGACGGAACTTTTGCGAATCGCCGCCTGTCGCTGGGTGGCTTGGCTGTGATCTCAACTGAGAGTTGCACGCGCCTCCATCTTGTGTGACTCTCCTGTGGCGCCATCATTAGCGCCTTCGCCTTCGCCGAGCTTGCTGAGGTGGGGAGCGAGAGAGCGAGGACAGTCACGCGCGTTTGTATGCGTGTCCCGAAAAGAGGCGATTAATTTAGGTTAACTGTTTTGAATGCCATCCTGTCGCCTATCGGAGGAGACACTGCGCGATGACCGCACAAACCGCGAATGGCAGCGGCATACGCGGCGACGGAGATGCGCCTCGAAGCGGTTGCGACCCCCTGGGTCTAGTTCTTTTATGGTTGTTGTTTTTTGTGGGTTTTTGCGCACCACCCCGTCCGTGTTCCGACCGAGACCGAGAACCACCGCGCAATAATCGGCCGCGCCGTCGGTTGTGTGTGCGTGTCACGGAGAGGTGGACCCAAGTTGAAAAAAACACAACCCAAAGGGGGAAACTCCGCGTAGCTGTCAGTGTCCGAGTCCGGATTCGATGTGTCACTGTGGTCGTCGTGCCGCGTTGTTGTTTGTTGCGTTTGCAATCACTCACACGCGCGAACCGCAGGAGGAGTGGGTGTGTGTGGCACGTGGACTAGAATGAGGGCCAACAACAACAAGAACAATAGCGGCAATAATGCGAACCGTCATAACACATCGCCCCCCGCAGTCCGCAGTACACAGGTCTGGGTCAGATCGTCGTGTGGACCGCGTTGTTTCTTGAACTAATTTCTCGTCAATATTTGTTGAGCCTGTTGCTGTTCGTTCTCTGTCCCGATGTGTCCCGCGGGAAGACGGGGAACTAGGACGAGTGATTGAAAGAGACAAAAATGGGTTCCCTTTCCGGCGCTAGGTTGGTTAAGTGAATGGTTTATGTGCAGATAAGTTGATTCGTGAATTTCGCGGGTAATGCAAACGCCACTTAAGAAGAAATCTCAAAAAAGTCACGCTCGATTGAGCAAGAATTTGGTGAATTTCGGAGGAGATTTTGAGAGTTTTTTAACGTACTTTTTACGGCTTGATAATCAGTATCATCGGAGATACATAACAATAGAAAAGAAAAATATTAGAATTTATACAAAATGATAGATTAATTGGTACAACCCTGACACATGGGTTTAAAAGTCCCGGATCTAAGGAGTAAAAGGAGTAAATGGTGTTTTGGTCAAAGTTGAATTTGTTCATCAACCTAATATCCTTCAAGAGCCACCCAATTATTGCAGCTTCGCTCTAACTTTTCTATAGCACTTTTATTGAACGATTTAGCCTTTGGCTTAAAATAGGTCTAAGTTTCAACAACTCTCGAAGCTTAATTCATGTGTCATTGTGCCATTGTTTTGATTGACTTCTTTGGCATTTCGACTTTCAAATGCTATTCAATATTCACTGTTGATAGTATTGCCCTTCTCAAGACAATCAATGAATATTGCACTACTCAGACAACGAAAGCTTTGATTCCGAAGTGGAGGGATAATTCCATGCCTCATCCATTGCCACACATCGACGCAAAAAACACTGCTCACAATCATCAACAGGTTGTTGTTTTTTGTCAACAGTGAGAGCGAACGCGGTAGTCACTTTGAGCAGAGCTTTCTCATAGTTTCGAATGCTCAAGCAATATAAAGCCAACACGTTCTTTTGTTTCAATGTCAGTGTAATGTTACTACAGGTACAATGTTACTTTTTTTATCATTCAAAAAACGATTTTGTGGATTTTTTCATCGTGTTGAGGTGTTACGGCCGCATTTGGACGTCCAATGCGTTCTGCATCATTGGTGTCTTCACGACCAAGACGTTGGAAGTGAGCAAATCAACGTTCGATTATTTTTTTCTTCATTCATTCATTCTTTCTTTGTTTTGCTTCGCTTGAATGGTATTTTTCCCATCAAGAACCAGTTCCCATCAATCAAAACATGTTAATTAGTTCATTGTTTCTGATACAACATACAACATGAATATTATGAAATTTGAATAGTTTTCTTTTGAAGAAGTGAAAAAGCGATGAATAAAATAAAACTAACGCTTTTTATGGATTAGGCCCGGGACTTTCCACCCCATGTGTTACTTGGCCATGACCCTCGGCCGAGTTATTGCAGGATTCTTGATCGATGGAAGGCCTAAACACTTATCGTGCTCAGTGAGAATCTAACCTTCGACACCACCTATAAATGTAAAAGATTGACACGACGAATCAATCAAAATGTATTTTTCAAACAGAGAAAGACTTTCCATTGCTGCCAATGCAGTGCAATGGCAGATTACCGATCGGCTCGCTTTTGAGGGCGACATCTTGTTGTTGTAAACACTTTGCCCCCATTTTGTTGCTTTTGTCGGCTCACCTCATCGCCGACTGCCACACGGTTCTGCGGTGCGGTGCATCGATGGTCGTGGGCAGCGCGGGCGGTTCTGACGCCCCTGACACACAGCCGCCGACAGTGACGTTCGCATTTGTGTGCGCACGGGAAACGATCGACAAATAAACAACGTTTAGCGGGCAACAGCGTGCCCAATGCGCAATCGCGACGGCGGTCCGCGTCTGTACGCGAGAACCACACACCGGAATTATCAGTCCGCGCCACCTCGACGCGCGTGTGTTGTTGCGTACCGACAGCGAGCAGCGCGCCGCAACCTTCGCCGTCGCCGCCATGCTAATTCGTCGCCGCGGCTCAGGGCCTTCTCCCTCTTTCTGGGGCGGCTTCACTCGATGTTCACGTCAATTTTTGACGGCTGACGGTGAACACGACGACGATGGGTAGTAAAATTTTGAATCGGAAAACAACCCAATTGTTCGCCCGCGATATAATATGTCGCGCGTAATTTGAGGCGTACAATGCGTAGAGAATTGCGTTTTTCGCATCCTGTTTACCTCGTGAGCGTTCCAGATGGTGGGCCACGGTGGGAATAACCGGGATCGAAAACGGGTTTGCTTCTGGGTGGATGGATGAGGAGGTTAACGGGCTCAGAACGGGTCGCATGTAAATTAGTAAACTTCCAACTGGGGCCTACGTAGAAGATGCTGCTATTGCGCGAGATGATCAGCTACGATCCTCGGAGAGGTTAGATTGACTTACGGTTTGACCTACGATTGTTGATGGTTGTTGCTCGTTTCGGGTCATTAACATCATGCCCCAGCTGCAACACGATCCCTCCTCATCCCTTCAAAACGTCATCTAGACCTTGTTTTTATTAAACATTCTTAGTTACTTACCGTGGAGTTTTGACAAACCTTTCGGTGTTACGGTTACGGCGAAAAATCGACCTTTCAAAAACAATCAACAAACACTTAATCTGCCGTGGTCTCTGATAACGCACACGTGCGCCCAGCGGGCTCCACCACCATCAGAGCGTCAATCAAATTGAGACGTGGCCACGTTTTATGTGTGTGGGGTGTGTGCTTATCGGACGGGCCTTCTTCCTCGTGACCCGCTCTTGAAGTGGTGATTAGCCGCCATCGTTTCAATCAAACGGCTGTAACTTTAATCGAATGTAACTTTAACGATGCGTGAGTCGCACTGTGTTACATTGACCATAACCGCTCGCTGTCTTCAGCCACCCCAAAAAGGGCTCAGCAGAACCTTCGTAAATGGCTCAAACAGGGGGCGATAAAAAAAACTATAATTTAACATTGTCGACACACAAAAGAAAGTGTAAATGAAGATAAATTACTCCCGAATTACGGCGCGAGTTGAAGCATAAAACCCCGGGCGACGGGCTTCCTTATTTTACACGTGGTAACTACTTTGGCGGTTTTTTGTGCCATTTCGACCGTCTCATTTACCGTATCCCTCGGGCCTCAGGGAAAGGGGTTCAGTTTTCCCTCCCAGGTGCCGTAGATCGGTTTAGTTTCCCCGTGACTTGTGTCAACCCCGACGGTGTTTATTCAAGAGCCGACACTCGGCGGATCACCGTCACACACCTTCTGATCGCTGTCAGCCAAGCCACATCATCATCATCATCATCATCATCAAATTTCGTTTCCCGTTCGCCACGACGAACCGCTCGCGCGTCACTTGAACACGTTTTCGGTTTCGTAATTGGAATTTGTAAGCGAATTTAGCGGGCCGGGCCGGGCGGGCATCCGGAAAACCCGATGTGGCCCATCCGGAAGAACGAAGACACACCGGGCGGCGACCTGGGCCCGTGGAAATCCCCTTCCCGAGCGCCGTCCGTCCGTCGTAATTGTGAACGAAACATGCAAAGTGCAGGTCGGCGGTGCATAATCAGTTGTCTGCTGCACACGGCGCAGTTGTTTTCCTCTGGGGTCTGGCCGTGTTGAGGTTGTATTGTCGTTTTTTTTTCGCTTTTGGCTCATTCACTATTTTTACTTCGTAAGACGCACACGACGGCCCCTTGTTATGCTTCCACCACCGAGGGAAGCGCACGGAACACTGTTCCCCCTCCGGTCGGACCCTGCCCCCGGTTTAATGAGAGTAAGAAATGGGTTTCCTCAACCTCGACGAAGGAAAGAAGCTACACTTCTCGGTTACAGCGAGCGGGAGTTTCCGAAAACAGGACGTCATAAAGATAATTGTAGGCCCTCGGTTTCTGGAACGTTTGACCCACGGTGTGGCCCATTACAACCGTTTTGTGCTGTTGAGAACAATATAAACTCTCTGCTGTAAGGCTTTAATTGCTTTAATGAATCGCTTTTCTTTGACAATTAGATGATGGGCAACCGTCCGGCAGCAGGTTGCTGATTGGAACCCCTGTTATCGGATTGGAATCGGGAAAATCGAGTGACGTCGGTCGCGTATCGCACTCGGACGTCGCTCCCCGGCCAGCTTCAGACAAAACGCAACAATAATAATTAACACGCGACTTAATGTTCTCGTTCGGTCCATTAAAAGCCCGGCCCCCCCCCCCCGAAACGACGGGAATTAAGGGCAGAGAAATCGAAATCGCGATGCGCGGCTGTTGAATAATGATCACTTCAAAGTGTGTCTCGAGGAAGTCCCGACTTTCCCGCGACACAGTAATGGTGCGAAAATAAACTCTCTCTGTGTGTATACGTGGCTACCTCGTCATCATCATCATCCCGATCGCGATCACGATCACGATCGTAAAGGCCGGCCGCGGGTGTGCATTTAATTTCGGTCACTTATTTTGGACGCATTACCGGGAGCTTCCTTTTTCGTTTTTTTTTTCTTCCTTCATCCTTTTCTGTCGATCCCGAGTTCGCCACCGCTTTAAATGATGCCGGTAATCATGGTGGCTTCAGGGGTGTCCGTTGGACGCGAGGCGACGGGGGTAAGGTAATATTTCAATTAATTAGTGTCAGCGCTCTGGCGGCGGTGGATGCACTTTTGCAGTGCTTTCGCGCTACGCCAACGCGAAGCAGATGGAAAATCAACTCCCCCTTGCGTTAGTGTTTGTGCCGTGGGGGAGGTCGTTGCCACAAACCCAACAACAACAACCAGCACACCCGCCCCATCGTGTCCAGCTACTGGCTGACGGTGGCCTTTCGGAGCTCGGGCGGCCAGTTGGGTATGTTGTGCAACATTGCATCCACAGCACCAACTGCCGGACGACGATGTGGCGAGCGACGGCGAGTGTTTTAACATTTTGTGCCCTCTCTCTCTCTCTCTCTCTCGCACTGTCAGAGGACGAGAGCACAGACAATATTTATGACAAATTAAAAGTGGCCGGAATTGCGTGGCACACTTCCAAGTGATTTTTCCGTTCCGGAGGAGCCCGTTACGCCGGTGTGCGTAACGGTTTTATTTTCTCTGGCTCGGGCCCACTGGCTGGCTTATGCTGGCCGCGCGCCGCTGCGAAAGGGTTACGATCATAAATATGTGTGGAGATTAATTAGTGGGGCTGTGGCCCACCTCGAGTGGCATTCATTTTGTGGTGGCAGCGGGTGGCGCGGCTGCACTCAATGCTCTCGTCTAGACCGGATGCATAACCCGACCGCGAGGGGTCGCCGTGCTCGTTACGAGCCTTTTCTGCGCCCTTTTGTCCAGGGTGCATAACGTAGACAACAAAAAAAAGTGATAGTTTTTATCCAAACGACACATTATTGGCACGTCGAATGACACAGTCTGCGCGAAGGCCAAGGCTTCTTCACTTTGACCGCTGACCGGTGGAACTGTGTCCGAGGATTTGTGCAACTTTCAGGATTTCCCCCTGTAGACCGAGAGGGCACCTGAAAAGTTAACGAGTGCGCCCCGGGTAAACTTACTCCGGTCAATCGGGAAGCAAACGACGGGGCAGGGGTTCGATGACGCGAACTGCAAACTTAGGTCCGGTTGCCCCACCATTCCGGCTTCCTTCCCGGATCTAGGAAATTTCCACGGGGGGGCAACGGCGGAACACAGGTGAAAGTTGTCGCGCCATCGCGCGTAACTGAAACCACTCTTTTTTGGGCCCGGGGTGAGCAATCCGCCGGGGGCAAGTGAGCGGGCATTTTTGCATGCGTCTCAAGTCCGACTAGAAGAGACTCCAGGTGCAAGAGCGAGAGAGAGCGAGAGTGCGAGAGGTGTCAGGTGAAGGTTGTCCCAAGGTTGCCGCTCCGCTCCCCGCCACCATTTGTGAGTTGTCCGTGTCAGAAACTAGTATTTTACAGAGCTCGGCACTCGGCGTGCCGATTTACTGCAGAGCGGACACGCGGATCGGGGTTTAATTGGTGTTGGTTGTGGTTGTAGTGGTCGTGGTAAGACGGACGGCCGGCCGGCCAGGGTAGAACGCGTCTGCAAACTTTGAAGCAAGCAAGGTCCGATGCGAAAATTAAAATAAACAACTCCGATCACCTTGGGCCCCTTGCCTCTCGAGTGTAGAAAGTGTGCTGAAGGACCCATATTAAGTGCGAGTGAGAGAGAGCATTCTGCATTATATGACGTTTGGGACCCCATGGTTCTTTTATTGGCCACGAAGAAGTCCCGCTACTTCCAATTAGGAGGTGCAATTCAGAGGCAACCTTACGGCGGGCGCCAATGATCCGAGTCAATGTGTTTTTAAAAGGCAAACAATTAATTTTCGTTTCTTCGGCCTGTGCGCTGGATTGGAGTCAGCACTTTATGGGACTTTAATCGAAAGTTTCCCAAGCCATTCTTGAGTTGGCCATTAATGAGCAGGTTTTGGCGAAGCTTCGGCATCGGCATCTCGTATCTCGTCGGGAATTCGGTGGCTGCTAATCTGCTTATGTTGCACCACCAGTGCTGCTGCCTTTCGCTAAGCTGCCCGGTTCTTTCGGCTGCCGGGCCAATGCCGGGTGCGCTGAAACGCTTCCGGGAAGTCGTGGCGCGATGCGCACACTCGATAAGCCACGTGGTAATCAAATCATAAACCATCATATTTATCCAACGTTCGCATCGCGTCGTCGTCGTCGCCGTAGTCGTAGTACGCGCGCTCTAATGCTTCCTGTTGCGGCTGGGGGTCGTGTGTTCCTGCTCCTGTCGGACGGCGGGCGGCACCATCATGAAATCAGTGGCTTCTTTCACACATATGCTCTCCTCCGCGTACGGCTCCGTGGGCCGCGATGGGTTTCCGCGTTGATGATGTGTTCCGCAACGGCAGGCCCCTCGGGGTCGCAGATGATGGTGGTGCGTGCGGTTCGCAGCTCTGCACTTCCGGGCGTTTGGGCAGCGAGAACGACCGGTGCCATTCCACAACACACACTGCCAATTATAGAGCGGCGCGGTTGTGTGCGTTTTGCTGCGAAATTATGCAACGGTCGGCTGGAGAGAAATGTAAATAACGACACGGACGCCGGTGCCCTGCACTTGCCGCGGTTTTGTGTTTGGACGAAAATAATTTGATGTACTTGAGAAGGCTTCCATTTCACATTTTGGTCAAAAGATTTTTTTTCTTCCAAACCGGCATCGCAACTCGTGAAGTGATGGACATCGGTACGGCCAAAGTACAGTGTACACGCGTGATGCACTAGAAACCTTGGTTAAACTGATTACCGTGGCACTCCGTAGCGGAAAGCAAACTCAGAAGAGTTCGTCACCCTCAATTGCATTTATTCACCTAAAATTGCATCTAAAAATTTCCGAATCAATTAACGCCCGTAACGAAATTCCGTTCGGTCGAAGCTCGCTGAACAATTGAACTCCGGTGGCAGCAGAGCTTCAAAGGGGCAAATTGGAGGGTTTAATGTTGTTAGCAGCGCATATTGGGGAGTATTCAATTTTTGAGATAAATTGCTCGTCGACAGCATAGCAACATAGATTTTTTGTAGGTTTTTAGACATGAGCATGTAAAACATTTACGCAACATAATTGTGCGGTATTTCTTAAAATACGCGAGGATGCGCTTTCGGAGAGCTACTCATGAGGGGGTTAAATGTATGAATCGAAATTTAGTTTCGCAATTTGAATCGGCAACTAGTGTTTTGTGTCAGCTTCATCATCTCCTTCCGTTATCGTGATCCGGCGATCGGAACGGCATTGGCGTGAACTAGTTCGTTACAAATCGAATTCCGTTCACGAAGAGAGCTACGATACGCACCTCGACCTTTACCCACCCGTTGTGACGGTAGGGTTGCCAGTCACCGTGAAGCTGAGTGGCAGCATCGCTTCACTCACAAACCGATCGGCGTTCCAATTGAATCCAAATTGGGGAGCCAATCGAGAGCCACCGGCACGTTTCCCAATGACTGGTGGATGAGTTAGTTTAGCTTCTGTGTGGCTCTTGGTGAATGCGTAGCGGACATATTCGGTAGTGCCGCCACTCGAAAGGATGATGGTGGTGTTGCCTAATTAGCTATCAAGATATTGGCCGTTTTTTTTTCGGTGATCGTCCCGAGTAATGGATGGTAACGTTTACGGGGCCTAGAGATACATCATTTCGCAACACACCGGCGGACGGCAGATGTCACGCGAGTGGCGCGCGTAGTCGCCGATAAGCTTATCACATCCCGCGGCAGCCGTTGAGGTTGTGAGGGCGGCCATTAGAGAGCCGAGTTCGATTGGCGCCCTTTGGGGAACAGCCCAGCCCACCGGGCGTTGACTGAGGAATTAAGTTCCTGTGATTGATTGCCGTCGCCAATATTTGAACACGACCGTAGCGAACGATCAGTTCCCGCTCCCGGTGTGGGGGATTTGAGAAAAACAATTCTCGGGGAAAAAAGGCCACTCGACTTGGTCACCAAGCCACGAAAAAACGGGAAACGAATAAAAACTCCACACCACACACCTGTTAATGGACGGATAAAAATGGGCGAAGAAACCAGTTCCTACCCTATCTCAGCCCAGCACGGACGAAGCATATTAGAGCGCCCGCAAGCTGTTTCTGGAGGCATTCTAGCGGAATGGCACCCTCGTTTGGTCGGCCCCGCCCGGAGTAGGGCAGCGCAGCAATGCTGCTAACGGGTTTTGCGTAGTTACGCATAGAGTTATGCCCATCCGATCCCCTCGCAGGCCGCCCCCCATCGACTTGTGATGTTAACAACCCCCTCATTGGATCGGTTTTGCGGAGAGAGCACCCCGGGGCCTGGCGAAGCCGGGATTGACGCAACGTTACGGCCTCTCTCCGGCCTTTGATAACATAATCCAACAACGAACCAACGAACGGTCGGTTCTTTCGCTCTCGGTGTCGGTGGTTGGGGAACATATTTTTGCGGTCTGCTGGCCCGGTTTGGCCGTGTCGTCGTTGTGCGGTGGGTGGCACAACACAACACCACCCGCTAAACACCGCACTATCAGTGATGATGCTGATAAGCGTCGACGGTTTGGTGCGGTGTGTGCCGGGACCGGGCAGTCGCATGTGTCGACTCCGTTTCGTTGGCGGAAGTGAATGAGTGGCCCCGCTTTCGGTAACGCTTGGACGCGTTAGATGACGCGATTCGGATCGTGACCGGATCGCGCCTATGGGCCGCGGTAAGAATACGCAGAGAAATGGTGCGTGTGGCCATTAGTTGATAATCGGAGTGGTGTCGTTTTCGGTCCACTCCATTTTATTGGGAGCCACGGGGGGACCGTTCGTCGCAGGCCGATTGTATGCCGATGTTTCGGATGAGGGACAATTGGGCCCTCGAATTACACATTTCCCATCGTGTGTGGCTCTTGTGGAGGGGAAAAAAACTACGATTCGGGAGACCCACGAGCGGTGGATCTCGTGGGGAAATCACCCCGACCGATCCGGGCCCGGCGGAAGTCGTACATTTTCTTCTTCTTCTCCAAGTGGCCCGTCATCTAACGGGTGTTGAATGTAAAAAATCACCTCAGCCATTGTGTGCCGAAAGAGGCGAGACAGAGTGCCGCCGACAGTGACAAAGAGAGCAGAAGAGAACGCTCATTGAGCCAACAAACGTATATGATGAAGTCTTGTAAAGTGAAGCGAAATGCCTGCCCGGAGGAGAGGATGGTTAGTGAAATGATTTAAAGTAAAAAGCGAATTCCGGCGACTAAGGACGATAAAGGGAGATGCCCCCGGGGGACGCATACTCACGTTCGTCGGGGCCGACGTTCCGTTCAACGCAACGCATCCTTTTCCGTGCCGACGAGGGGGCATCGAGCAGCGAGCGAGCGGGCGAGCACCGGAGAGACAGGACCGGTAATGTCCATTAAGTATGCATGCAGCGCCACATCAAGGCCCCACTCGCCGGGCGCGCCGGGTGTATGTGCCCGAAGAGAGAGTGTGTACGTGTGCATCCCGGCGGGTGCTTTGACGACCTTAACACAGGCCGCCGCCACGTGCTTCTCCTTGCGTCCTTGCAGGGCGCCCCTCGGAACACCCCACCCCGCCGGGTTAGTCTAATGCGATGTGCAAAAACCGGCCGGGGAATGCACAGACACATACACGCGAGCACCCCAGTAGAGCTTTTGGATGAAATTGTGAAAATCCGACCAAAGTTTACGCCGGAGGGCGGCCGGACGGCGTAGGAGAGCCGGGGGGACACGGCCGAGAAAGAAAGCATGAAATGATAAATAAATTAGCATGCGAGCAGCAGCAGCGCTGTAGGTTCCGGTGGAGAGGAGGATATTGCTACGGTGGCAGGGATGTGTATGTCCATCGTGAGAACGCGTCCATCTTGCCGCTCGAAGATTGGGTCTCGGCTTCAAAGGGAAAACGAAAGGGGAGAGAATGTGCCTCGCCCTCGTCTTTAAATTGTCCCAAAGCTCGGACGCATGACGTGTCTTAGCCAGATCCTCCTGCTCCTGTCAGTTCTCTGTCTCTCTCTGGGTAGGCCAGCGTCACCGACGCCCGTTGGTTCACCGTTGTTTAATTGATACTTTTTGAATATGCAACGAGTACTTCCGCTTACTCTTTTGCAAAGTAATCAAATCGACTGTCAATTTAGAGTCTAAATGCTCGTAAATCTCTCCGTAGGAGTAGCATGTGGCTGGAGGCGTCCATCAATGGTTCGTGACGGGTGTTTAGTTTATTTTAAAATTAAAAGTAAACCAACCACACGTAATCCATCGGAAGTGGTGATACAGCGGTAGCAGTTAAGTTGTTTCCCAATACCCATATAAATTACTAACAATGATTATTACGGACACAGTCTAACGGAGCAAATAACGAATATCTACTTATTGATAATAATGATCGAACTGAAGGATGCTGCAGAGCATCTAATATTCTAATTGACATAAAACGACAAAAGATTTGCTTAACAAAATATATTTTCGTTGAGTTTTTTTCATCAAAACATGTACGAGTAACAACGGCTAAAACTAAGGTAGTCATGTGTTTATTTATCAGCAACCTTAACAGACCTTGACACAGTTCGCTTCATCCGTAAAGGTCTGATTAATGATTGGTTATTTTGTCGAGGTAGTTGATCACCTGCTTGATCGATCGATCCTTGGAAATGCGTTCCCGAGACACAGTTGGCCATTCGCAAGCCACATGAATTCATCCTTTCCCGTTTACTCCGATGGCGTAGTGCACGTGCACTGCACTCAATTTCGATCCATTACTTCTTTTTCGTTCGATTCGAGCAGTTTTGAGTAGCAATGAAGTTTGCGGTTTTTTAAGAGCAAAAACTAGCTTTCAAACAAATTTCGAGATTTTTTTAAATTCAAATGTGACGCTTAAAACATCCATAGAACTTCCTTATGAACCCGGAAAACCAGAATTGGCCCAATCGGTTCGTCTCTGTTGGTTGGCTCCCAAATTCGAGCCCTAAGAATGAAGAAGACAGCGGAAATCTGGGCTTGAATGGGGACGGAAATGTGTGCGCCAGGTCCAGCAAATTAACGGGTTTTGGTAGCACGAACTGCTGTGTAAAAAATCGCACCATTGTGTCCCCTATTGCTTCCCCCCCAAAAACGGTTCCCCACTGTTTCCCCTTGGCAGTGAAACAAAAATGGAATAGTGTTTCACGGTCACCATCGCCGCCGCCGCCGCCAGCATGGCGCGGGCATTCCAGCGCCGCCCCAAGGAGAGCAAATTAGATTTATGCGTAGCTCATCACCATTCAATCGATGGCCTTCAGTCACAGAAACGGCAACAACTAACCGGTCGCTACCGCCACAGTCCCAGCCGGCGTGTGTACCAGATTCCGACAAGGCCACCACCGCCGGCAGGGAATAGGTTTTATTGCGATGCAATGCTCGGCTTGGTGGAGAGTGTTCGGCGTTCGATAAACCTCGAGTCCGGGCGAGCGGACGATCCTTAAAGGAGTGGACCGAACGGGGAAACTTTGTTGCTAGAGTTCCGGGTTGCTGCTGGCCCCCGGAAGAGGCAACAGGCGGGCCGGGAGCAGTTCGTGTACAGCATTATAATTTCCCATTCGTAAAAAGGTCATTCGTCGCGTTCCGCTCTGGTTGTGGTGGCGATTCGATGCGCTTCGCTTCTCGGTTGCGACCGCGAAGACAGTGCCGGGTGCCGCCGCGGATGCGTGTGGGACCTTTTTGTGTTTGAACGGCCCAATCTGGGTCCCAATTCGCTGTGCGCCGTCCCGATCGATTGGCCAGTAGGAGGGCACTCCCCTCCATACGTGATTTCTGTGGTGCGCTCTGCGTCTAGCTTTTTAGTGCTGTATGATTGGCCGCACCGTGCACCGGGAATTTATGTGACCATCATAAAACAGCGCGCCACGCAAACCGCGGGCAGCAGCGGGAGAGGAAGAAAGCCACGAACGGTTGGCGAGGAATTTTAATGCTCTGCGCGCCGTGGGATTGGCTGCGGCAGGAACCGCACGACGATGCTGCGTTTAGCGTCACGGTTCCCGCGCACTGTGGGGCCGAATCGATGGAATCCATCGAGTGAATGGCAGTTATGGCAGTTTCCCTATATTCCCATTCTTTGAGCGGTGCACTTTATTCATTGTTTAGCGCGTCGTTTATGAGGCACACACAATTTCATTCTGTTTCTTCCTTTTTCTTTCACCGAACAGGCACGATGAGCATGATAGGATGGAGCGTCGAGAGCGGGATAAACTGGCCCGTGCCCAGCTGCATTCCGAGCGGGAGCCGGAACCTACTGGCCCACTATTCACAGCGCCGTTTAAATTGGTAAGTGCCGATTGATTGAGCTACTCTGGCCAACATCTGGTCTAGCGATAACAACGTTCGTGAATTCCAACGCTATCCCGTCAATTGAACGAACGCTGGGATGGGCAATAAAGTAGGGAAGAAAATTCTTGACCAACTGGAAACGCAACGAGGAATCTGCTTGGACACTCGTAGAGGACGAGAGTGTGAAATGCTTCACTTACACATATGGCCGTGCTCGTCACTTACGATCGCGCCACATCAATCGAGCAATAATGTTGATTTTAATCTCCTTCCTGGAAATTGGTCCCAAATTTGGTTCTAATTTACCCCCCACCAGGGTTGGTAGCGGATCGATACTCGATTTCCATAATTGTTGGTGGGACAACCCCGGCGGAACTCGTTTCGAGTGATGCCCGTCCCCCGTATTGGCTAAATGAAAACTGATTGCCTCCGATGCTTTGTGGTTGGGGTTTTCTCGCAAAAGAATCCGACCTCAGGAAAAGCGACCACCGTTTGTTGGTTGGCCTGGGAAAGACCTGCTTCCCGCGCGTTCGTTCGCCCAGTTGGTTCTCCAGCCACTATCCAACTTGACATCTTGACTTGGCCGCCCTCTGGTGGTGCGTGTTTGTGTGTGGCCACATGCTCCTCTGCCGTCGCACGTCACTGTCAAGTGTTGTGCCACCGAAATACGTACACACTGGCCGTCCCCGACGAGAGATACCAATCTCGGGTTGGAACTTAGATTTTCATGAATCACCCGAGCGGGGCAGAAGAAGCTTCAGGAGTGAAGCAAGTCGGTCAAGCTTGAGCTTCAAGTTTTTGATTCGATCTCAAGAGCAGCCAGAAGGGAAGAAGAGACACACCGGGGGGGACGAAGAAACTCAATATTTATCCAACCATGAACAACCCTTTCCCGAGAAGAAGAAGAGTGTGTTCGGTTCGGTGCCGACAGGCAACAGTGTACCGTGTTGGGTGGGTGCTTCTCCGGAGCGCACTTCTGCCTGTCTTGAAGACTGCGTCTCCGTTTCAGCTGGTGGCGCCGATCGGGGGCCGGTTTCTCTGGCGGTGCTACAATTTCGGGGTGAGCCTAAGACTCTAAGACCCGGTTCGTCTATTTGGCTCGCGTGTTTTTTGCCCGCTTCTCACCATCCACGCCGCGGTCTTCGAAGGGAACGACGGACTCGGATAAATCAAAAACGAGTTTTCCATGATACGCTTCTTCCTGGGGTTTGAAAGGCGCATTA
This sequence comes from Anopheles bellator, assembly GCF_943735745.2. Lineage (NCBI taxonomy): Eukaryota > Metazoa > Arthropoda > Insecta > Diptera > Culicidae > Anopheles > Anopheles bellator. Next base: position 74,664,102 of record NC_071286.1, on the reverse strand, counting down.
CTCTCGTGACCCCCGCAAGAAGTCTGGTTCAAGTGAAGGTGCCGTGGTCTTCCCTGACTTCTGCATTCGCCAGAAGGTTTATTAGATTGCTTAGCAGAGACAGATAGAGACGGACGGAGTAAAATCGGTTCGAACCTTTCCGAAGGTTTCGACCAATCCATTGGCCACCACCGTAAACCTCCTTGCGCCAAGGCGTCTGAAGGCGTGTGTGGACACACAAGGCACACACACAGAGCCTTCGAAGCACATCAAAGCGGGTTTTACGATGAGCCGGTACCACCGGAGCGTGTCGAAAGTTTTCTGTCGGTCTTCTTCGATGGTGTGTAGTGGTGTCCCTTGGTGCAACAGTCCCGTCCAGAGTGCCTTCCTTGGCCTCGGTTTCTGCTTTTCTTATCGTTTTCTTGTGTATAATTTGACCACTTTGTACACAAACTTGTCTGACCGACCCGACTTTTCCGGGTTCTCTCTGCTCACCGTACGGAGGGAACCCCGAGTGTCCAGGAAGTCGGTAGCCCAAGCGAAATGGTGTTCCCAGTGATCTGCACCTTTTTTTTCCTGTTTCGTGTGATGGTCTCCATATTATGTCCTTCCTGAGCAGAGTAGCGCGCAGTCTTCGCAGGATATCATTCCTGGTACACTAGCGGCCACACAGACACACAAACACGTGCACATTACTTCCCGAGTGCTCGCGATGAAGAAACTCACCCGTTCGGACCCCCGTTGGCTAGGACGCGCAGGATGTTGGGAAATATTGGTAGCAAAGTTTGCACCACTTTTGCAGCTCCATCTCGGGGACACGGCAAGGCCGTAGACGACCGGGCCGGCTGGGGGGGTACACCAGCCTCCAGCACATCAGCTTTTAGATGAGTTTCCTGCAGCACACGCTCCTACGGTCCGTGGCGATGGTTCTAGAATCCATCCTGCTGCTGCTGATGCCAGGGTTGGTGCTGGTGCTCTGAACAGCGCCCCGAAGGCGCCCAGGATGCGGACTTACCTACAGCTCCCGACACACGGAGGACATAATTTGGGGTTGGCTGCTGCAAAAGTCGGGGGTCCTTCCTACCTTCTCTCCCACCACTGCTGGAACTTTTCGCGGGCACTCGCCTGCCGGCTCCCTTGGGGCGGATTATTGTCGAGAGAAATTAAGGCAAAAAGACGAAAATAATAAAAGTGAAGCACAAATTCTTTTCCACTTTTCGGTGAACCGAAGAAAACGATGGCTGAATTATGTAGCAAATTTTGGTGCCCCGGCAGAGGACGGGCACACATACTCGCGCACGTGTTTCGGGAACGTGTCCCACGTGAGCTTTGGTGCGCCGGGTTCGGTTCGGTTCGGTTTGAAGTGGTGTCACATTTGCTCCCTTTTTTGCCAGATCACTGCACCGACGGGAAACAACCCCCTTCTTCGATGGGGGAGTTTGAATGTGTTCCGTAGAGCATTTTTCGCGTGTCCTTTTTCCGTGGCCAAAGGGGGGTTCCTTTGACTCGCCGGAGTGTGGGCGAAATTAAAAACGGATAGCGTTCGGTTTGTGTTTATCATGCCGGAGTCATTAGCGGTGGGTTTGGGAGGCTGAGTTTTGGAACTGGACACACAATGTTTTACCGCTTCAGCGCTCTCTCTTCATCCAATTTCGGCGCGGACCTAAATTCGAGGACATTTTGGAACTTCCTGTGAGGTGATTAAAACTCGTCCCGCCTTTCTTTCAACACACTACTTTGTATGCTCTCGAAAGCAGCTCTCGGATTCCTCCGGGTGTTGACGAAAGAGGCCGATCGATATCCTAGCAATGCGCGCTGCTTCCGTCGATTTGCGATGGCAGATGGCACGCTCTCTCTCTCTCTCCCTCTGTGCTGTACTTCAGTCGCCTCCAACATCAAAGCGGTTTCGATTGCACACACATTTTGCATGCATTCTATGTACGCCCCGCGACCCTCTTTCGGTGCATAACAAATGCGAAGTGAAGCGGAAGTATGTAAAACAATCACTCGCAACACGGCAGGAACAACACGGCTACGATGGCTACCCGTCGTAGGGATGGAAGATGCACCGGCTTTGAAGATGAGAAGCTCACCTGCTCACGTGGAGTGTGCCCGCAGGGACCTCGCATCCTGCCGGGTGCCCGCAGGCTTGTAATTTCTTGTGCGCAACAAATTTCTTTCAAGTCGAAAAGTAAACTTTTCTTTTCAGACTTTACCCTGTTAGCGGGTGCAATGTGCGATGAGATTATCCTCGCGGGTGTGTCACACCTTTGAAGTGGCCGTGCGATGGGGTGTGATGTAAAACAAATTGTGTCCTTCGAGTGGGATAAATATTCATTCCTCTATTTGCATGTGAAAAATGGCGATCGGATTTGTATGCGGCCCTTGATTCGACCTATTTGATTTATCTTATAATTCCGTCTTCGGAGGCAAAATTCGCTCATTTATTTATTCGCGCCATCGTGATCCGTATCAATCATTCAAAGCTCCACCATCGTGGGCTCACCGGGTGACATTTGAAGATCCCGTGGTGCGGTGGTCGAAGAAGCCGGTCAAACAGATTAAATACGCCGGTCACTTACCGGTCGCTCCGCTTCGCCGCGCGCCATGATGGATGGGTCAGCATTGCTGTGCATAATGTACCACATGTTTCCATGTGCGCCGCCCCGCCGCGATCCTTGTTGTCCGTCCGCGTCCTCCGTCACAAATGAGTCAGCAAACCCACCGAACGGAGGAGATTGCACCTGACAAAGCAAACACTAATTACCATAATTAGTCGTTGGAAATTGTTTCTGGAACGTGGCGGTGCGACGTCGACAGAAGGAAGGTTGATAGCGGCGCCGCCGCAACCCGGCAGGCAGCATAAAACTCTTTCAACGGGGGGCCGCATGAGTGTGTCCTTCGTGTGGTGTGGCAAATCGAAAGGAAAAAGTTGTGTCATGTCGTCAGTGTTTGGCGAAGGCCACCGTTTGGTGGATCGATTGCCGACGGTTCTGTGTGGAGTCAAAAGTGGAGTTGAAACAACAACGGCAGGAACGTCGTTGGCATCACCAAATCCGGTGACAAACTGCAAGTGAAAAGAACATTTTTTTTGCTGACGATACGACGTCCGACGTGTTCGGTGAATCGGTTAAGGACTCTCTTGTGGGTCGAATTTTGGCTCCGTCCACTTGACGTGGACTTGAAAGGGACCGATTTGCCCCAATAAACCTTCATTACGGTGCTCCTGTTTAATCTGTTGGCGTACATTGTGTTACGGGCGCATCGGCAAAGAAAGCAAAAGGTGGGTAAGTTCCTGCGCCTCCCAAGAACGAAATGATGACGGCAAAAAAATGGGAAATCATACATCCGACAGAAAGGCAGTCCGTTTTCGTGGCGTGGAAATTTTCCTTCAACAAGTGCAAAGGCCAATGGCGCTCCGGTGATAACCTTTGACATTATTGACGTTTCTTGCCGTGGGTCCTTAGTCTGTAGTTGTCATGACGGTTTGACGGTCGCAAAAAACGGGGCCAGTTTATTTCCTTTGCGCCCACCGAAATCAACCGCCTTCAGACGACGACGAAAACCTTCGCCCGAAAGCGAGGTTTCAGTTCCCTCGGTAGCAGGCACGGTGACGGAAAATAGAACGGTCTCTCTCGGTCTCGGTGTTTATAAATGGAAATAATTGATCGATAAAATATGTGAACGGTAGACAAATCTAATCACGAATCTGACGATTAAATTTCCCCTTCAGCGGGCGGCGAGAACGCCTTCATTGGTTGGCGGTGGCGCTCTGGCGTCCAGGCTGCTGAACTGCTGCTGCCGTAGGACGATAGGTCGGGCCGTTCCTTGCGATCGGGAAAATGACGTGCACCCACCGACGACATCCCGAAGCTTTTCGGGCGAGAAAATGAATTAAGGTCGATATTTACGGGGGCGAGTGATGCGGGGGGCTGGCTCTCCGCTGCCGGTGATGGATCGCTCCATTGGATGGGTCGAAAGTTGTTCAACTGCACCGCAGTCATATCCACCGTCCACCGAAAAGCTGTCACTTTGAATCGAACATTCGCTGGCGAGGTTTCGATGATCGGTTACCGTTGGCGTTGGTGGCATCCTTTTTCCTGCGGGGCGGTGGTTCATTGAACGATGGCATAATCTTTGCCGATGGCTGTCGATTCGATTCGGCGCTTTGCGGTGTCAGATCGCGTTATAAACTGTGTTTTATTATAAAGGGCCGTGTTTTATTTCGAACACTTGAAAAGTGATTTGACAGTTATCACAACTTTTTGGCCTCAAGTGCTTAACTTACTTAACTTGTTTTTGATACTTTTTATAGTATTTACAATATTTATATAAAACTTGTAAATCGCCCTGAAAGTCTCATATTCCCCTGAAACGCTCAACCGAGAGATGCACGGATTAAATCCACATAACTACCCGGTTGATTGCACCATTGGAGCCCCGGGGCATAATCAATGCGCTGAGGTGCGGGTATGTGAAGAAGATGCAAATGTCACCTCGCATGATGCATTTCAACCCGACCCGGTCCTGCCCAGCACCGGGTTTGCGTAAGAGCGCTTCGAAGCAGACGCGCACTGGCGGTGGCCAAAAATGCCGACAGCATCCGTTCGGATCGGCTCGGCCCAGCAGACCAGCCGACGATGACGACGACGACGACGACATACTACATCACATCTGTCATTTGGGTCCCCCTCGGTCGGTCGGCCGGCCGGAATAATCACCTCGCTTACGCCCGGGACCAGCCGCGTTCCAGCCGTGGCCGCGCACCGTTCATCGCAAAATCGGTTGCAGAATGATCCGGTTTGTTGCAACTTTAATTACACATCGTTCCCGGCGTGGGACGTGAAGGGCGGCAGTTTTGTTGTGGATGTTTGCAGATTGAAGAATGAAATGCCGGGAAAATGCTCCTCCATGCCGTCCCGTGCCGTGCCGTGGTAGGCGAACGCTTTTCCGTGGGCTTTGGAACGACTTCCACTTCCACCAGCGGGACCCATGGTCTCTTTTGCACTTGCGCGAAGTGCTGGAGTCAAAGTTTTGCACAATATTTGACGGACACGGGGGGCGGCGCGCTGGTGGTGGAGCGGTCCCGGCAACCACACGGTGCACATTTTTGGTCCTGTGGTGAAAATATGTAGCCCGCTACCCGTCGTCGTCGGCATTAAAAGAAGAGCGCTCGGGAGGCTGCTCCCGTCGCAATCGAATGCACATCAACCACGGCGAAGCGCACCAATACCTTTTGGGGGGGCCATTTCATTCCCAACGTTTGCGCAACATATTGCGCGAAAGGCGCGAATGGTGCGAATGGTCTCAAAAGGAGTTTGCGTGAAACCATTGTTGGGTGCGCTTTTTAACGGAAAGTGTTCGAGAAATGTTAAAAAACTGGTCGTATTGTCAATTTTTGCAGCTTTTAAGTAAAATTTCGAAGTAAGAGTAGAGAAAGATTTTTTAACTAATTTCAGTAATTTTGTTGATAATGCTCGATACTAAATTGATAACAATACTGTAAAGTTAATTCAAAAGGCCCACAATGAAAACTTTGCCATGGGTAGTGAAACGAAGTTTGCGATCGGAACAATTTGAGTAATATGTGAAAACATGAGTAAATCTGCTTTTCGAATCACATTTTAAAGATGTGGACAATTAGTTTGACCTCCCAAGAGCAAAACTATGACTTTTAAATGATATTTTGGTTGAATCTCGTGTGCTTGAAGGTTTCGGTTTTTCACATTTAATTCCATCTTTTAGCTCAGTATCAGTAAAACAACTAGAATAGCTTTAGTTGTTTAAAGGTGAGAAACGACCAATGAAAACATTATTTTGTTTCTCAGCTCAGCGAAATATTCTAGTTTAACGTAAAAAATTCAATGATATTGCCGAAAATGTTCAACAAAATGAGACTAAATAATCCATTGTAATGAAAATGAAGGTCCTGTTCGTCGTATTAATACTGATGGGCGTAAGAGCAAATATTCGCAAAATATGTTATTTCATTGAAATAAGCTTTGGTTCGTACTTATCCACCGTACTTGACGTAGATTGATCCCCGGAGCAAGTTTTACATAAATCCTATCCCCCTCCGGCACTGTTCCGGGGTGTGCGGTAGATCACAAAGAGGACAGTACTTTGCAGAACACGGTTCATCATGCGCGATGTGGAAAGAAAATAGTAATGAATGCAAAATGTCAGGAAAAGAAGTGAGTGAGCAAAAAAATTCGCCCCGGCACTTCCCGCCGGAAGTGATCCGGCACGAGGTTTGTTTGGGGGTTGTTTTCCCCGGTTCGTTCCCGAAACCGGCCGGTCCGGCGATGTGTATGTGTGCGTTCCCAGACGTGTGCGATTGCATTTTGTGCTGCGCTCATAAGCTTATGAGAGGTGCTTTCGAAATGAGTAACGACCGGGGTGGCCGCCTAGGCTGCTCTGCTGCTGTCGGCCATGCCATGCAAGTTTGGTAGATGGGCCCCCCACACACAAGTGCGCTGGACAATCCAGGCTGACTGGGCGGCCGGCAGGCTGTGTGCGTGGGTTCATAAAATGCAGTGATTCGTGCCAAATGTCCTCGCCGCGTCCTATCGCACCGCGCGCAGTGGAACGGCCGGAACACATTAAAAGCACCGCCGGTTCGCGTTCTGCCGCGCGCCCGTGAAAAAGTTTCGTCCCCGCCGGGTGCCGTAATTCCCATCGCCAAAGGAAATGCGGGACAAATGGTGCCCGAAAATAGTCGGTACTAAGGTTGGTAGTTCCGACGACGATCCTCCACCGACGACGACGACGACGACGAAGGAGCGAAGGATTTTTCGGGCTACCTACGACGGGTTTTCGGCGTACAAAGCGATAGGTTGTCGCTTTGGTTTACGTGCTGCGCTTCGTCCGGGATGTGCATATTTTGTTTTTCTCGTTTGGCTCGGTTCGTTCGTTGTGCACGGTGCCGGTCGATGTGCAGATGCACATCGCCGCCGTCCGTGCACTTGCAGCTGCAGGGCTCCGGCTCCGGGTCTCTTTCTCGTGGCCGCCCTTCGCAGTAATGAAATGGAATGGATGCTGCTGTGGGATGGCAGCAAAAAATGGACAAATAAATAAATAAAAAACACCGGATTGCCGTGCGGAACCACCGAGCGTTGGTTGCCTCTTTTGCGGCCTTCTTCTTCATGTTTCGAAATACGGAATGAGATTTTATGCTCAATCCTTTTGCACTCTTGTCGCCCCTCCCGGTTCGGTTCCCGGCTGTGTGTTGGGGGGCTTGTTGCACTGCGGAACAGATGTTCTCCGAGTTTTAATTTCACATGACCGGATAATGGTGTTTTTAAGGTTTCATTTCTATCGCTTGTTGTTGTGTGGAATAGAATGATAAGAAGACTTGAGAATGTTTTTTAGAAAACTATTTCTTTTTGAAATATGGATAGTTGGTCTCTCAATGGTCAATTCGTTCGTAATATTTGTGTAAACATAACCAGAACTAACATCACTTCTGGCTCAAATAGCCCTTAAAAGCGCCATTCATAATGCGCACACCCGATAACCGCCAGCGAAGGAGGGCTAACTATCGCTTTTGGTGCTCGTTCGGAACTTTATGTGACTTGGCGAGCTTTGGTTGAAGCTCAGCGTCCAAAAAAAAAAAAAATATGGGTGAATAAGAAAATATACGACACCCACTTCAGCTCGAGTTCTAGAGTGCCACCGTAACATCGACCCGACCCCCCCCTTGGTCCCCCCACCGGTGAAAGCGAAAAGCCAGAGAGAGTGTGGGAAAATTGAATTTCAATTTTCCATTTTACTCACGCGCGCCCGCCAGCCACACGCGGGCCCCGGCGGTCGAGTCTACGTGTCGGTCGGTGGAGAGATAAGGAGAAATATGGATGTCCTTCCACCGGCGTGAGCGGGCCAACCGCCTCCGTCTCTCTGTAAGGATATCGCGACCGTGTCGGTCGTCGCGTGGAGCTGCCGGGAACTCGCAGGACATTTTATCGCCTATTCGGTGTAATAAGAGTGTCGAGGTGGGGTCGTTGAGCAGCGGCACCGGCTTTTTTGCCACCTGCAACAGCACCAGCTGCACTCCCACACACACACACACATCTTCTTTCTCGGTGGGATAAAAAGGGTTTTGATCCGAGCCACGATCCGGTGGCCACCAATATTCATTTTCCGTCTTTTCCGGTTCACGAGTGGTTCCGGTCCTGCCGCTTCGTAGAGCCGGGAGAGCCGGGAGACCAGCGGAGCGGTCCCCTCGGGGCGGGTGGTAGTGTAATAAATTACAATTCAGTGCTCCTAACTGTGAAGAGGCCCCAGGAATCCCAGTGGGGGTGGTGCCGGATCGGGGCGGATGTCCTGTGACAGGCTTCCGGTAAAAGTGCCCTTTTGTTTGTGGACCACCCCGGTCACCCTGGTGGGGGTGGCCAGTTGGCGGTGGGTCTCCCCAGTAAATGTCCTTTTGTGCCGGTTGGTCCGTTTTCGTTGGGGCAGCATTTTTCCACGCTTTAGCTGGTGGCGCTCCGCCGGACACATTCCGGTTTTACGTTCGTATCTACTCGCCTGTTTGCTGTTTCGAGGATTATTGCGAGCTTTTCGATGTGTAAATTCGTTGCCGGTGGATTGGATCATCCGTCGCGCGCCGATTGACGGTGGACGTCACTTTGGGTGACAGCGCACCTCAGTGGCGGAATGCAAACGATCCGTAATTCGATGGTAGTTGTGGATCTGTGTGCGTCCGAAATAAATAGCGACACTTTTGGCCCTCTTCTGGTTGTGGTCCTCGAAGGACTCTCGCGGCACGCTCTTCTCTAAAGCTCATTTCAATTGAACAAAGTGCCACAACGGACGCCTCCGGTTAGGCCGCAATCAATTTGCACGGGCTTCGTGCGATTATTTTCCCATTAACGGTAGCGAAATTTGCCTTTGTTTCCGAAGATCGGAAAAAGAGAGCCCGGAAAATTCCGCGCATCGTTGTCTCCACGACCGGCCGGTGACAGTTGCCGCTGGCGGTCGCGGAAATCTCTGGTTCTAGCGTGTGATGCCGACATTGTTTCGGTGGCCAACAAATTGGGCCACAGAAGCATTAGTGCTGTTTCGCTGATGCCCGACCCGGCTCAATTCCGGCCTGTGAAAATGGCGGACGGAATCCTGAATTTTCAACGACGCAAGCCGATCGAGCCGACGTGAGGCAACCGATGCAGGGGAAACAAAAGTAAAATTCATAACGGCACCAAGAGAGAAAATACGCGAACCACCGGAGGGACCATCGTCCGCCCGGCTTTTCAGGACGAGCGAGCTTCACAAGGTGCGCCACTCACTATTAGTGTGCCGGTGCTTGATGCGCGAGAGCATATAAACTTCCCGAAAACTCCGACGCAATAAATTGGTGCTAAACGGCGGAACCGAGAAGAGAGGTGTGCCGGTGCCAGTACACACCGGTGATGATGATTTTCAGTCATCATCAGCGTCATGCACTGCATGGCGGCCTGCAGGCGCATCTTTTCTCTCGAACCGAACATTTTGTGTGCGGTCAAATGGGAAATGGGAAAGTTTATAATTTTCACCACCCTTCAGCGGGCGGGGGTTGTTGGCTACCATCATCATCATCATCATGTTCGTCGTCGTTGGCCATCACTAGTGCGATTTTCCGAAGGAATTTCCGAGTTGCTACGTTTTCTTGCCAGAGCTTCATCACATGCTTGTGGCAGCAAGAGCCACCGGTTTGTCGTCCTTTTTAATTGTTTTATCTTCCTTTTTTCGTCCTGCCACTGCCAAATCTTGTTGATTTCTATTCCGGCCCACGTTTACTCGAGGATCCCGCGGGAATGTTGTTTTTCCTTTGTGCTTAAAAAAAGGCGAATTCTTCCACCGAACAGGAGACCGTTGTGAAAGAAAACGGGATGCAAGTGTAACAATAATCAAATACTAAGCTCTCTCTCGGGTTGCCATTGCGGCGCCGCTGCGCTCTCGTTAATGTTTGCCAACTCCGTAGGGCGCTTTTTGCTGGTTGGTTATCCGGGAATTTCTTGGAGAGATAAATGAGAGGGAGGACATGAGCGGAAACATGTTTTATGGTAGCAACAGTGAAGTATTACTGAAAAGATTAATGCACCACACAGAAACACGGGGACATCTTTGTTCCTTACCAGCGACTTCTTCGCATTGCGTTGTAAAAAGTGTATCAAATACTTGCTCATTTAATTGCTGAAGCCGGAACTTCTTTTCTCCGGTTTACAAACTTAATGACAACTGTCTTATTATGGCCTCCGATAAATTGTCCGCTTGAAACTTCCCAAACAATGTTCACGTCCCTCGACTCAGGAGCGACTACATCCGGGAAGTTGGCTAAGTAGTTACAGTTTTATGTCGAACACTCTGGCCGTCCGTCATGCAAAAGGATGCCCAGCACGCGACATGGCAACAGTAGCGACTAGCCCTTCCCTGTCTCATTTTTCACAGTTTTGTCCCCGTTCGTGTGGTAATTGAATTTTGGTTCACTTCTTTCATCGCGTTTCCGCTTCGATTATTGATTGCATTGTGAAGCTAACGATGGTAGATTGGAGGAGGGTTTTACATTGGCGCTCACCTAATGGCAGTTTGTTTAATTTAAAGATTTATTCTCCAACCGTCATTTCTGGCGTGTGTCCTGTTGGTTGCACACGCTCCTACCGACGAACTACGTTTTCTGTAATCAATTAATGATAATATTCGCTATAAATCGTACATTTTGACCTACTAGAAGCAATGGCCATTGATGAGGCTAATATTTCATCGCCGCTCCGCGACTCAGTTAGCTGTCGTTCGGTACGGGGTTCGTGATCCTTATCCCGCCCCACCAGGAACCCAACATAAATAACAATGAAATAAATTGTACGGAATCGGTGTGATTTAACGTACGTCTGCCGGTGGCAATAATGGTACTTTAATCAACTATCGTTGTCTTGCTTCATGCCTTTCGATGGCGTTCCGTACGGCTCGCGTGCCGCGAGCGTCCTTGTAATAACTTTCGAAACGCTGTACATTAAGTCACGCTATAACGAGCAATATCTGTCCATCGATTGTGGAGTGTATTTTTCGGGTGGCCCAGTGAAACACAAAACTGTGACTCCTCACGACCGAAACAGAAAGAACCGGCTGGCGGTGGCGCGTGTCAAGATGTGTTTCGTCCATTAGCTTTAATGCAGTGGCCGTTCCGTATTAGCGGTGATCGTTCAAAATCCCGGTCACCACCACCGGGGTGAGAAAGTAAGGGAAAGCTCTTTCTCCCTTCGCCAACCAACTTCTCGGGTGATCAATTCCGGAGACAGGCGAACAAGGAAGCGAACGCAGGGCGGCTTCGACTGCCGCGCTGGGGACGCTTCTAGGCCCGAGGGCCTAGACAGAGCATGTTCGCCGCTAGTAATGAGCCTTCCGTAAGTTCGCAAGAACCTTGAACTCGTCGTGTGGCTCTCCTAATGTGGTTGTTGTGGCTGACGCGGTACTTACACGCGCGCTCACGACGTCAGCCGGCGCTGAGAACCTCCAACTCATCGTGTATCGTTACAGGCTTTCTTCCCCGTTCGCCGTTCTACGGGGAGCACTGGTACGCTGTCTCGAAAAAAATGATAATTATCCTGTGCGCAATGATGGCTTAATGCGTCGTCATTCAATTATAGTTAATCATTTCGCCAGGAGGAAGCAGCGTATGTCTGGGGCTTCCGATCAGCATAAATGCGACGAGACGGGAGACGACGAGACGGGAGACGACGATGCGGTGCGTATTGCTCCGGGCGGCTAGATAAAGCTCTTGCCCTCCAGCTGCTGGTCGTTAACGTCCCGTGGCACACTCTAAGGACATCGTTGGTGTTGGTAGTCACACTGAATAGCAATATATCAAAATGTGTTTTTCCCCTGTTTCGATCGCTTTAGAATCATCCGAGGTTTATGTCTCCAGCGTCGTGATCTTCGGGTAATGTCCAGCATTGATTTATTTATTCCACAGTCTGTTGGAAAAGGAAATGGAAAAGTTCGGATGTTACTATTAAACAAATATTTGCGCTCTAGTCACATTAGTGGTTCCCGTTCCGTGGAAGGCCACGTTTATGCTAAAGCTCCTGACCCAGTTATTAAGCTGCCGTGTGCTCCGTTCACTGCAAGCTTTCGGTTGGAAAATGTAACTTTCGTGTTTCGGAGAAGCCAGAAAGCCGGTGCCGGTGAAGGATTTCGACAAACTCACCGACAATCACTTGCCTGCACAGGGGACATTTCCTTTCGCGGACACACAAAGACACGGACTGTCACTGCGGATCACCTCACGTGTGTTTGTGTATTGTCTTTTCCACAAAACAACAACGACTTGTTCTTCTGCACCAATTCTGCACTCATGCAAATGTGTGCCAGGGTCAAGTATGAATTCCAACCACCTGGCCGTCCGAGTCCCAGATTTGGTTTGGCTCAAGTCACCCGCCGAAGAGCAATTAATCCGTTCCGTCGCGGCCCCACCGTGTAACGGACAGATTTATTGTTGGGACCTTTTGCCTTGAAATGGTCGGGGCTGTCTGCAAAGTTTCGCTGAGTCAACGAGAAAGCTCCGCAGCTCGCGAGCGTGTTGAGGGTCTGGTCTCGGTGACTGTCGTCGAACTTGGGTGCTTATTAGCGGACAGAGAACCTTGGTGCCGGGGTGCCGTGTTTTGACGACGTGATTACAAGCGATAAGTTTCAGGGGGCACTACACAGGAACTGCTGGAAAGGGAGAATTAAATCAACGAAAAATCGACGCTTATTTTGCTTTCCACTTTATGTGTTTATGTTTTTAAAACAATTGCCTTCTTAAGCACACCGCACGCACCGCACATGAATGATTTGCAGCGAAGAATACTATACCCAAAACAAAAACAAATCCATTTCGAACACAACACGGCGGTCCTCCATGTTTGTTGCACAATTTTGTGCGCCGCCCGCCATGGTGTGTGGCGAAGGAAAACAAATGGACGATGGTCTCGAATCGAAACGGAACAACGCCAAAGTGTACGTGGATGGCAGTAAAGTGCCAGCCGCTTCGACGGACATGCGTGTGACGTAAGGATAAACATAACTTCCCCGGGGCCGGCCCCTGTTATGCCTGGGCAGTCTTCGGGATATGTGTCTTGCTTGCGGCACTACGGGACGATGCTCGGGCCCATAAACCAGACAAGAAAGACCACTCCGCCGTCCGTCCTGCGGCGGGCCGTTTTCCGGGGGGTGCATCGCCCGGCTAGACAGACGACGGTTCTCCGAATGTGACAATTTTCTGCAATTTCCTCGCATCGCGTGTTGCTTTATGCTCCCGGCCGGGGCGGCGACTGTGGTGCGCTCCTGTTGAATCCGAACCGCCCGTTACTGGAAGCGATCCAGTTGATCGATGCGCTGATGGCCGATGGTGGTGGGACGTAAAAGAGACAGAGAGCATATTTATGGTCTGACATCGGCCGGCCGGTACAAGGGAAGGAAAATTCTCCTCCTACGAAAAATACCATCGGACCGTGGTCGAGAGAGAGAGAGAGCTCCGGAATCGTAGCGGCGCTGGCAGCACAATTAATGATCAACTGACGTCCTCCGTGCTGTGGGCCTCGCCGTCTATTTGTTCAAACGACGGCGGCGCATTTGTCAAATTTTATTTCGAACGGAATTTGGGAAATCGAGTATGGGATAAATTCAATCTAGTTGAGTGTTATTCCTGGTGTCCACCGATGGGTTGCACACGGGGGTTGAACCGGTTCGAATCGATAGGGCCATAAATCTGCACGTCGGTTGTACAGCTCGATGCTGTTGGTTGCAAACTTTTCACTTAATTCGCCTGTGCATCTAGAAATTTATGGTGTTTATGCTAATTTAATCCAATCTATTTGTGACCCCTTGTTCACAGCATTCATTTGCTTTGATGTGCAAAAATCGGTAGTGTATTAAAACCGTGTGTCTCGAACGTGGATCACCTATCGATTGGTCGGCATATTACAACGCCTGGTTGTAATTTTAAAGCATGTTTGTACACCAAATTCCCCATCAAATAACTGTTCGTTGTGTTACCGAAATCGGTTGCAAAAAGATGGAATTTATTTAATAACTTCACTTTTGAACGGTGAGCAATGTTTTTCAATAATTTTCCACGCAGCCCCGGCCACAATCCTGGTGGCCGCCGGGTCACGTGTAATTCATTAATCGTTTGCCATCATTTAGCAGCTGCTGATCATGATGGGCTGATTAAATTTCAATCCTCCCCAAAATCGCCCCGCTTCCGGTTGGCCCGCTCTCTAGCAACCGACCGACGGACCAGGCCGCGGATGGTAAACAATTTGCTGCGGACTCTGTTTTAGCTCAATTTAATTACGCACAACGTTCCGGGCGGGAAGCGGCTCCCTCCCGGCTGGCTGGGTGTCCTGGGAATGTTCCCCCACACCGGCTCAACTCCGGTCCGCCGGTTGCCACCTTTTTTCACTCCCTTTCGAGTGGGATCAGTTTCAAGGGTGGCCCCCTCTGTGATGCTGTTCGATTTGATGGGTGACACTTTTTTGTTACTTTATTGGTTTATCAACGGACCTCTCGTTTGGACCATTGTACCTGGTGTTGTTCGGGGACAGTACTAATCTTACTTCAACAATTAGTGAACAATTGTAATACCCTTTCATTAATTCGCATTCTTTCCTTTGCTTTTGTAGGTAAGTCAAGAAAAACGCTTGAATGAAGTCCGAGGTGTCTCTCTTCGCATGAACTGCATTCGGTAAACCAAAGTGGTGAGTGGTTAATGAAAATGTGGACAATTGCATTATTCTCGATTCAACAAAACGCCGAAACCACTTGGAAGTAAAGAACCATAAACTTGGCTCAGTGCTGTCCCCGCACACATATGCCCCACGGTCGTCGCTTTCGCGACACTGCACACCTTCTGATGGTGTGTGGCACTCCACGAAAGTTGTTTCACGGCGGCAAAGAAGTGCTCGTAAGAACTGTTTATGACTGCGCTTGTTCACCGTCTTGCTGCCGCCCCCATACGTGCGTTGCGGTTGAAAGGTTGAAGTGTGCACGTTGTTCGTAAACGTTGCTGCCGGAGACGCTCGTGGGGTGACGCTTTACGATTGCATGTTAAGCGACGGCAATGAATGATGATTGCCCCCAGCGTATGTCGTGGCCCCAACGCGTATTTGAAAGCGTTTCTCGGCAACTTTTGCCACAAAGCTCTTCCGGCTCTCCGGTTCCAAAGGAGAGGGTTCCAATTTTTCAATGCCCACCACACACTATTGGGAGAATATTAGCTCGCTTTATCGCGCGGTGTGCATCGATGATACGGACAACGAATTATGCAATCAGAAGCGCCCGACCCGCGATCACACCGTATATTGGCTTAATTTTCATCTAATTAATATTCATTCGTCGGTCGGTCCGCGATGGTGTCGTGTGATGATGAGGTTTGTTGCGCCGCTGCGCTGCGCCACCTTCGGGTTGCGGTCAAACGGCAATGACTACATAAAACATTTAAATTTATTGCTTTTAAATGAATTGCAGGCGCGTAAATCGGAGACACATAGTCCGCCCCGACGGGGGGGAGCGCACGTTAACAGGGCCACGAACAGCGCCGAAGTTGCTGCCCCCCCCAAAAAAGGATGGCGCAAAAGAAGCGACTCTTCTCGTTTGCATTTCCCAACCCATTTGCCGGCGGTGGCCGTGTGGTAAATTTACAAAATTGCACGCAACAAATGAACACACATTTCATCGCGCGCGCGCGCGCGTAAAATCTCCTTTTATTGATGTGTTCTAGGCACGTAACATTAGCCGTCCGTTTAGCGGCCCGAGTGGCCACGGCAACGTGTACACCATCGGCGATCGAATGAATTAATTATTTCGCACTCGGACTGCGGATCTATTTTTATCCGGCTCAAGTCCGACATTCCCGGATCCCGCATCTTCGAGAGGCAATCGGGATGCTGGCCGCGTGGGGCACGGCATCGGCTCGGATCACGACTCACGGCGGTTACTTATTCTTGGAAGCATCGCTCTCTCACCTGCTTTTGATGCTAATCGGTTGGAACGGAACTATATTCTCGCCAACGGGGCCAAGTCCAATATTTCAATCACAAGACACACTCTTGGCGGTGGCCTGTCAGCACCTCCTTCTGAAGCTGCCGGGCGGTGCGCGCGATGTGCGTGCCCAGGATGATGTGAATTTGATTAACATGACGCGCGACGGCCAGATTCGATCGTGGTGGGGGCCGATGTGATGTAACATTAAAGTTTGTCCATTTTTGTTGTCGTTCTCTCTTTAAAAAAATGGCGTAATGTTACGATCAACATTAACTTCCAATTGCACGGATTGTGTCCCGATTCCGGAACACACGCGTGCGTACGTGTGGCTTCTTCGAACGGCAAAGCTTTCTGCTCCGTGTAAGCTCTTCTCCGCACGGGACGCGTGAAACTTTTGACCACGGCATCATAAATCTAACGGAAATGTCCGCGTTTTTGACGGGCGGAGATGAAAAAGATGATATAATTTAAGACAACATCTGCAGGTGGCCCATCGCGCCCCAGTCAGCCAGGCACAACAGGTGCCGCCCTCGGGGGCCGGCTGAAGGACCCACGGAAAGCCCCCGCAAAAAAACACTCCGAGGAGAGAAAAGCGGGTCAACAAACGAATAGAGGCGAAGGCCAGGCGAAGATGCGAAAAAGATTAATTGCCATCAACTTTTCGCATGTTAGCATAACTGGCCTGTGTGTGCAGCTGAAAAGGGCTTCCCCAGAACGAGAGAGAGAGAGAGAGAGCAATCCACCAGCAATCGACCATCTGTGTTACGCGGCTGATTATGCTTCGATGCTTAATTTGGGAGGCCGCTCGGAGGTCGGGTCTTTTGGGGCCTCCACCAACTAAAGAGACGCTCTCTGACGCGGCAAGTCTGTAGTTTCCAGTTTTCCAGATGCCACAGTAATGGCCAGTTATCAATCTGCTTTCCGAATGCCTTGCGCACAAGGTTCACCGAAAGCCGTCAGATAATGGGACCTCCGTCCGAGTTCTTCGGAATGGGACCTTTGCTAACCAAAGTTTGTGGAAATCAGTTTATGCAAGTGCATACACAACACTCTCACGGTCGCCAAGTTTTTGCCGGGGTCGGTGCGCACGTGTATGACGCGCGGCCGCGTCTCCTGTGACGTCCCGGACGAAACTGTCTGAAAGTCACGTTTCGGGTCTTCACCGCCGGAAACCTTGGCTGACTGGCTGTGGCTGGCTTGGCTGCGGAAGCGCACTCGTGCAGCAAATTATTCTTGGCGATCGCTGATTGTCGCCGCCACCATCACCGCGGTCAGAACTTTCCGCCTTGACGGTTGGGTGGCGCGTGCCCGTGTTTTCAGGTGCGCGATGTGTCATTTTTGAAGACGTTTGCACTTTCCAGTGTTGTGTCTTTGCCCTTTTTTTTTTGTTGGCTTTGCTTTGTTCCGTTTCCGCAGTTTCACACTTTTGATCGAATATATTTTGGGTTATAATTGTTTATTTAACGCTATGACTTACTATAACTAATGCGAGTAAAAAGAAGCTCCCACAGCGTGTTCCGTTTCATCGGACGAAGTTCCAATATTCCAATTGCAACTTCACTTCCACTGCTTATCGTGTGTTATCTATTTTTCGACGAAACGAGGAAGGCTGACTTTTCGACGATCGCTGCAATCGTCTGTGCACCGTTCGAAAATGTTGACACTCGAGCGGCTGGGGGACGTCAAGTCCTGGTGCCGCCGTGCTCACGGAGCACTCCATGTTGTGACCACACACGTGTGCGCCATGCTCTCCGGCTCCCGTGGCTCCCACGGATGGAGACGCCAGCCCACGTGTGTGGTTCGGGCGAAAAGCTCAAAGTGCAACGTCCTATGCTCCTCTCGACTCGTCCCGCGTCCTGTGCAAACGTCTCTCAACCTTAACGACGACCGACGAATGCTACTGCATCATCGTTTTTTTGCCAGCACAGCAGCATAGCACGACCGACGGTGGTGGTCGTTGACATTCCGCTCGTGTCCGCCGCTTCGCCAGGTGGGAAAGCACTTTTCTTGCCCGCCCCGACCGCGGGAGACGTTGTCGAAAAGTTTCACGTGCTGCGATTGCGAGGAACGAGCATACAATGAAAGTAAGGCCAAGAAGGAGTACTTCTGCAAGTAGTCGGAAACTAATATACAAACAGAGGCGCTCACACACGTGCCCCCGGCGGAGCACTGCCGACCGCCAACTTTCCTTTGGCGCTTTCCGTACTTTATCGTGCTCTGCAGAGTGTCCTCGGCAGCAAAGGGGTCCTCCTGATTTTGGCTTCAACAAACCCCCTTCTAAGGTGTCGAGCACGAGACCGAGACTAGCATTTTATCGGTAGACTTTCCAGCATAGGCCCCCTCGTCGCTGCCTTCCCGCGAGGCACGGAACCGTGGAAAATGTTCACACCGTGTATCTCCGTGTGCGAGGTTCGATCAATCGGTTTTGGGGGCCGCTTTTGACGAGAAGCGTTTCAAAAATTAAAATGTCCTTAATTGGTATCCTGTTCAATATCCTGTTGCTGCTGCTGCTGCGGAATGCAGTGTTGCTGATTTTGTAATGATCGATTGGACACTCAATCTGGTTCCTGCTGATGCCGCGGCCAAGTGTTAATTTTTCAATTTTCCACCGAACGAACTCCATGACCCTTCCGGATTGCCGATGATATTGTATGCTTTATGCGGTGCCATCAACCCAGCAGCGGCCAGTGCGAGGAACGGTGGTAAATTTATTACAAACAGTTACATGTCAATAAATCTCTTTTCCAATTCGACGAATTGGCCGATTAAATTTCATCCGTTTTGTTGTTGTTGCGGGAGTGCGATACCGTATACCGAGGCCGGATATCCGCTTACTCCGGGGGGCTAGCAGCAGCGCGGTGCGGCACGGCAAATAAAGTGACGACAATATATTGATTTGTTGAAATAGATCGTCTGAGTGCGAACTGTCAGTGTGACTGCGTACTACTTTTGTTTTACTGCCACAGATCGGTGTGTGCGTGTAGTGACTACTAAACGATCCGGAACCGGAATCGGATTTGGTTTGAATTGTGTAAGCTATGCCTGGCAGTGATGGAGAGACCCCCCGATCGATGGGGAAGAAATATTCTTTCACGTAAATCATGTCCCTAAATTGGGGCCGTTTGAAGCGAATTAAATATTAGATGAGCCACCTTTCGAGTGTAATTGTTCCGTAACTTATGCTCCAGAGGTCGTTGGCCCCATCCAGCCGCACTGTAACCGATCACATTCAAGCGTATCGGAAAGGAATTTTTTGTCGACGTCCTTTCCGGTCCCTGGCATCCGCGACCACGGCCCCTTGCGCGTGATGTAATTGAATGTCCACCATTTCACCAATCCATTTTCCATCAGCCACAGAGAGTCGCCGCCGCCGCCGGGGGTTGTGTCCGGTTGGCTGGAGGGCCGCTGGCTTGGTGCCGTAAATGCACTATCCTTTGATGTGCGGCTATTGTTATTGGATTGCGTTCCACAGGATGCCAGCGTGTAACTGTTTGGTTTGAGCGTACTTTTGAAACTTCAAAAACATAAATACTAAATTTACACATGGTAGAGAGGACACGAAGCAGCGTGCATAAATGATGCATGAACTGATATTTATGACAAAGCGCGCTCTGGGTTGGCCAAAGACAGCTGGGGTTGGACACTCTGCCAGTATTGATTGACCCACTAAGCAGCAAGTCTGGTATCGACTGGCAGATCCATTGAAACGAAGCAATGAACATTCCTCAAACACACCCAATTTGGTTAAACTTTTACACAAATAGTAAATTGTTGTGTAGTTTAATGATTTGACAATTTTTTAAACTATTCCTCAAAAGGGTTACATACATTACATCATGCGAACATCATGCAAAGCTGTCGGGTGAAGGTGAATAAATTGGCTCCAATTCCCTATAGTTCAAAGTTAGTTTTGAGTTACCAGCAAAAAAAAGGGAGGCTTAGAAGAATAATGGTGCGCTAAACCGCGATTCCTATCGATTAAATAAATTCACAGAACCGACACCCGGCCAATCGTCTGTCCACTCCACTAAAAAGAGCAAGAGCTCGAAGTGATAAAATGGCATTTTGGCAAATACGGGTTTCGGTTTCCGGTTGCCACACGCAGCAGGGCCCGGCGGCAGGACCCTTCCGGCAGTTGACACACCCGTGGCCCGTACGGTACGGTTGATGTAAAATTGACAACAAATTTTCACACTCGTTAATCATTTTCCTCGGCCGGCAACTCACTCACAACTCTTCTGTCTGTCGGTTGGTCAACTCGGCCAACCGGAACGGATCCGGCCGGGTCCGGGCGGGAGTGTATATCGATCAGTGCCGCTTTTTGCCTCCGCCAGGCCCGTGGACACGGATGCGTTGATTTTTCCAACAATTTTGCTCAGTTCGTTCGTCGTCATTTTTTTTTTGCTGCACTGTGGTTGCGCTTGCCTTTCGGCGCTTGGCCACCGGGGAGTAGTGGCCAGATTTATCGATAGATGCGCCTGCGGTGTGGTGGGGTTCAATGATTCACGCCGGCCCCACGCGTGACCTCTGGAGTATTTATTTTATGCTTTTGCTACACATAAACTAGAGACCGCGCCATGTTGACGGGTGTTGGCCTGGGCGGTGGTCAGTGTTAGTTGTTTCAGTTTGGTCGGCCGCCTTTCGCTGCCCCGCCATTTGTTTCCGCTAATTGAGCTGTCGACAGTTCCGTGGCTTAATTGTTTTGCCTAGCGGTTTCTGCCGTACGACCTTCCGTTGGGTTGACGCGCACGGCCTCGTCTCATCTGTAATCAACCGCGGTTTGCGGATTTCTCGAAATAATAATTAGAGAAATGGAAAGCGGCTGGACCGGCGCCTGTAATCCGCGAAAATACTGCGAATCAGAAGGCATTCTAAAATTGGTTTGTGGGAAACCTTGCGCCCCAAAAACGGGTTCCTCCACGGGAAAAAGGATACATTCTTCAGGGACACTCGACGTCAATGTTTTCCGATTTTGTTGCTCGGCGGCGTGGCTACTGTTCTGGCCGTTTCTTTCGGAACGCTTGGCCGGCTTGTTGTGAGTCTTGGCACACTAATTAGGCTCCACTAATTAATTGGAATTCAATTTTGTTGCTTCGTTGCGTCCAGGAACCAGACACCAGTGGGCGGCAAGAGCAAGTGGTGTGCGTTGCTAATGGTAAGTGCCAAGCAGACGGCTTTCGTGAACTTTGTGGGAAATCAATCAGAACGAAGCGTGGAGAGATGAGGATCTTTCATGCCGAAAAGGACCTGTCTTTGTTGGGTTGATGGCCGTCCAGAGGGGTGCACAATGTTCGATTGACCCGGAAAGCCGGAGAAAATTAAAACTACCGCAGCGTAACGCCGACGGGATCGCTCGGGAAGCGGAAGTTGCAGGCGGAAGACGCTGCTGGCCCTCCAGAACCCCACTGACACTGTCTGGACAATCTCTGAGGTGCTTACGTTTTCCTTCCTGTCGGTCCCGGTGTTTCCCCGTTTTTGTCGGATGAAAAATGGTCGGGCCGAAATTGAAAATCATCGAACGCGGCAGCAACGAGATAAAACACAAACCAAAGCGAAGAAGGATGTCGAAATAAGAAAATAGAGCTGAAGGGCAGAAACTGATGGACGTGACCCACGACTTGGTCCAGTTCCGGGGATGTTCCTCTCTTCGATTTCGTGACTTCCGGAAGTCCTCCGGTCCGGCGATAAGGACGATTATTAATCGAAAGAAAAAGGCGGACAATCACTCTTCACTCGGTTGCCACGGTTGTTTGTTGCGTTCTCTCTCGCTCTCGCTGGTCGGTCAATTCAAAATCACGTCCACGTGATCGGTGGAAACGTCGTCTCCGGCCGGTCCAGAATCGATGGTGCGCGCTCCCGGTTGATGTTAGTTAATTGAATTCTGGATGTCTCTCTGTTGTAGGGAGGCACCGCCACACCTTCGACCTCTCTCCGTCGGGTTGGTTTATGTAAATATTTTTGCACCCGACGGTGCGACATCTTCGTTTTATTGGTTGGTTCTGATTGGGTTGTTTATTTTATTGCCTAGTGCTTCGAGCCCTGCAGACGATGCCCCTGGTGTTGCAGATCCTCACAGCTATGGGCCTATTAATTTAAACGAAAAGCGCAAAACAAAGCTTTTCCACCGCCGAACGTGTCAAGGGTTTCGTTTGCCGCTTAAAAAACCACGTGACGTTACCTTACTGAAAGCTTCATGTTTTGTCCATTTTTCAACGGCTTTTTATGGTATGTTTTGTCAGCTAAATCATGTTCTAACGTGTTATGTTGCTCGTCGCATCTTATCGTGCGCGAAAACGCGACGCTTATCTTAGACACAGAGACTTAGCAGTGAATAGCAGTAGCACCTGCGAATGTCCGATCAATAACCCCCGCCCGTTATCAGCTGCTGACAATCAGCTCCCAACGCGGCGTCAGATAAGTCGACCGTCGGTGGGTTTTAGGACCGTGTCCACTCCCTTACGGAGCACAGTTTCATGAAATGAAACGCATGTCCGACGCGGGGTTTGATTTACTGTCCACGGCCCGATTTAGGCTAATTTATTTTACGCCCTATTGGGTTCGCTCCGTCGCGCCGTGTCCGCGCATAAATACGTACGCACCACCCCGGTGCAATTGAGTAATTTATGGCCCCGGCCCCAGTCCGGCCATTTTCCGGTACTAGCACCTCCAGCACGTATTACTTTTCACGACCCAACAGAGGACCATCCTTCTCGATTGCCTTTATGGCTGTGTGGCTTGCGACATTGGAGGAAGTGAGTAATTCCCGTACTTCCAGGACGTGACACGTCGGGTGCTCTAGGCGAGCTGTGAAACCGGCTGCTCGTTTCCCCTTTCCCAGAGCGTAAGGACCTTCCTTTTTTTTCGTGTGTGACTTTGCTCGACCCAGCGCGCTTCTGTGTCGTCCAGAACTTTTTCTTGGAATGGCCTCAAAATGAACTCCACTTCTGGTGTGTGTGGTTGGGAAAAGTTCTATCGTTTCCACTTTACAGGATGCGCCGTGTCCATTTTGGTCCCTTCCTTCTCCCCGGTTGGCCGGTTGTTGCTTCGGTCGCCAAGAATCCGTCACCTCACGAAGTTCTCACGGCTCGGATCTCGAAAGCCCGTGCTTTGATGGCACGTTCCGCGTGGTTTCTTCGCGATTCTTGCTGACTTCACTGCGCTGGTAAAATGTGATGGGGCCACTGTTTTTGGCGCCTTTTTTCGTTGCTACTAGGCCCATGTAGCAGCACCACAGCCGATTGCCTGCCCTCTGATGTGGGGTGTAGGTCAAATTTTGAAATGCCACTGTAACCACGCTGGAGCGAACGCGAGTATCAAATGGCAAATGGTGCCATCTGGTGTCGGATGGTCGGAAAATGTGCCCACCCTATGGTGGGCGACGGAGAAAATGGGACATAATGCCACGCAATGACGACTCCCACAACACATGCTCGATGGTGCGCGCATATCAATAAATCGTCCGGTGGGGGTGAGTGGAGCAGCAGCAGCATATTCTTCTCTCTCCGGGTGGCTCCGGGATATCCTGTGAACGGGCCGCGGGATGTACCTTGCAGGGGACGTGCCTAAGCCATCCAGGACGCGGCGCGGAGATCCGGCGCAGGGCGTCGTTGGCGACGATGTAAGCGCCATAAAACGTGCTCCGTGGCTGTCGCCCGGTCCACGGGGATGTTGTTTTGTTCCACTTTCCCGATCCCCTATCCAATCCGAGGCGCGGTACGGCGTTCCCGTCGTCGTCGTCGGCGCCCGTTTCGTGGTCGAAGCGTGGAAAAATTGATTTTAGCATAAATCACAAGCGAGGTGGGTCGGCCTCGGTGGGTGAAAGATTTATCTCCCGACGCCGGCCCAGCGCGAACATATGTGTGCGGTGTGTGTTCCAGTTCTTACTCCCTTTGCGCCATTCGCGACCGACACGCTTTTCCGGGCTTTTCTCCGGCCGCTTGCTGGCGCAACGCTGGTGTTTGTTGTCGAGAAGCGGCCCTTTTTGTGGGTACCGAGTTCCAGCCGTTTTCCCTTTAGTCGCTTTTCCTGTGGGCCTCCGTGTGCACTGTGCCTGCGCTTCTCGTCTTAAGCGACGTGTTTTGCACGATGCGGCTCTGGGAAAAAAACGAATCCCGCACGAAAGTCACAACACAGAAAACATATCAATCCATTGGGGCCGGAGATCCTTCGGCCAGCCGGGGATCGGCTTCGTGCTATCGATCAGATTGAAATATGTGTGTGCCGTTGGTAGAAAGCTACCGGAAAGTGGAAGGACCAGGTCTCGCCCAAGGCTTCCGACGACGGCCTCGGTAGGCATTCGCCTCGGCGATCGATTTGTTCCATCGAACGGATTTTTTTCTGGTTCGAGCATAGATTAATTGGGTTTTATAATATGTTGGTAACCATTTTCGGAAGTATCACTATTTTTGCCAGCCCGTGCCCCTCGACGTTGGCAATGGAAATGCCCCCAGAGGAGAGGTACATCAATCGCGTAATGGTGCCCGGCCGTCGCTGCCCTGAAGTCCCGTTACAAAGTGATCAATAATCGTTCGCTCCTTGCCGGCAGGCAATCATCCAGAGTCACAGCTTATGTGCGGTGGCTTTCGCTTCCAAAATCAAGGGAAACACCAGACATCCTGTGTGGAGCGTTCCGGAGCCACGGCAACCGAGTCTATATGGCTCCGCTCCCGTCCCCTCACACACCGCGAATGGTGGCCCCGTTTTACTGTGCTTTCGTGTGGTGTGTGCCCCCGAGGAAGCGGTGTCAATGTCATTAACATTACGACCGTGGAGACCAACCTCCTGGGCCCTGCGCCTGGGTGGATGGGTTCCGTTCGCCAATCGAGGACACACAGCGCTCGAGTTCTGGTGGCACTGGGCTGTGGTAGGGACCGTTTACACAACTTCCAGAACCCCCCCCCCGGCGGGTGGCCGGCACCGGCCGAGGTCACAGGATGGGCACGGAACCGAGGGCTCTTGGGGGCAGAAAGTTTGACGGACGATCGGACGTCCGTTGTTTGGTCGTTAGTGAAACGGCGCCGATGCAGCGGCAGCAGCCCCAGCAGCACCACCACGGTGGAAGTAACTTTGGCGAAGCATTTAATGCTAAGCCGCGGCTACGACAAAAACCAATGGAGAAAAAAGGAAGCTCCAAACGATTCAAACTTTCCTCGGTATCCACAGACCACAGGGAGCCGCACCCCGGCACACACGGGGGCGCTTTATTCATACACCGAGAAGGGCTTGAGTACCGACCCGGCTGTTGTGGAGCACGCCGCTGGTTCCCCGGAGTTTGTTTTATTATCCAATTTTCATCAATTTTAAATCTATTCGAACGTGTGCGCCCTTCAGTTCGGTCCTTCGTTGTGTGGTTTGCTCCTGTTTTCCTCCCCGTTTTCCAGGATATTCGAACACGAAGTGTAAGAATAGAATGTAAAAACTCAACTCAGCAGCGAGCTGTGCCGCAATTGACTAGATTAATCGGTAACATGCAAACTTTGACGCGTGGACAGCTGGTTTCAACTTTCAAAGCATAAGTTCGGGTTTTCCATTGACCCACTGAGTTCAGTTCAGCCACTTAACTCAAGTTAATTTTAATTTAAAAAAAAAGTTGGCTACTTGCCAATCAAAAACGGGTAAACTGGAGAATAGAAATGTCTGGCATCCCATGAATGTTCAGTAACATCCCTTTTAATCACTCATTGATCTCGTGCCGAGCTTTCACTGAATCCCAAATTATTTACCCGAGGAGCAGTTGAAACCGCATTCCGCGACTCATGTCCGTGTAGAATCGAGGCCCCCCCGTCAGCTTTATCCTTGTTAGCACCTTTGTATCGCATCCTGCATCCCCGTGGAGGTTGCATCCGGTGCATTCCGGTCCGGCTTTTGGCACAGACGTCGGACGCTGTTTAGCGGATGCGTTAATTGCCCCGACCAGGAGTCAGGTACCCGGGCAGGAAGCAGCTTCTTCGTCGTAACGGAAACCATAAGTTCTGCCAGCTCGGGGATTGTTTTATGCGCCACCTGACGGGTTTGTGTGACGGTGTGCGAATCCAAGTACTTTACAGTGTTGTGAACATGCCACTGAACGGTTCTTCCGAGGGCGAAAAGGCGCAAACTTTTAAACCCACCAAATAGCCTTGTTAAGATGCTCTCTCTCTCCCCCGAATGGCTGACCCATTTATTGCTACTTAATCGCCCTTTCTTAAGGCCGGAAGGCTGTGCGGGAATCATCTCTTCCGTTCCGTTCCCCCTTTAGTTTGTTTACCGGTTTGAAGGAAGCCAAGGATTAAAGTTCGACATTATGTTGCCGCTGCGCCTTTCGGTCAGAGTGTTCCTCTTTTGATATAAGACCCACAAGGACTATTTATACGTCACCATCGAAGGCGAGGGGCATAAGCGCTTTGCTCGTCGCGTAAGATTTAAGGCCACGAAGTGAGGGGCGCCGAGTATTATGTGATCGCGGTACGCTTACTTCTTCCGGTAGGTTGCACAATCCGATTCGCACCTGTTGGCCAGCGACGTTCTTCGAGTGTTACGACCTCACCCGGGACTTTATTTTGTTTGTTCACATTTGCATTCCTTTTCGCGCTCGTGTGTTTGTGTGAGGCGTTTATGTTTGTTTCTCTTCTTCGTCGTCGTATTCACTCGATGTCTCGACTGTCAATTTCACTTTTACCTCAAAGCGACCTTCCGCTTATCGAGCACTCTGCTGCAATATCCGCATCCCAATGTCACAACAACATCCCGGCGTCCCGGTCCCTTGTGCCCCCCTTCGGGGTCCCCTCGTCCAGCAAATCTCGCGCCGCCGCCGCCGATCTGTCGCGGTTTTATGGGCCATAAAGCGGAACAAGCTTGTAGGTCCTGCCTGCCGCGACGAGTTCAATGGTCGCACTTGATTGGCCCGGCGCGCACAGGAGGACCGGCAGCTTTTGGGGGGGGAATACCCGCGAGGAGGTGGTGGCCGTTAAACGATAATCATTTAATGAAATAAAACGCGAATCCGGAGCGATATAATGATAAAAAATTAATTGATTTCATTGCGCATCGATTATTCAGAGAGAGAGAGAGAGAGAGCGTGGCGCGCTACGTGTGTTTCTCGCACGCCCGGTCTGATGCTGCGGATGCTGCTGGCGGGGAGAGATTAAATCCGATCCGGTCGGTCCGTGGGGGCCAGGATACCCACAGCCGCCGCTACGGCCGATTATGTTGCGTGCGTGCGGCCGATGGCGCCTTGGCTTGTTGTTGTGCCAGCGAAATGAATAATCGATGAAAACGTGCCTTATTTCCGATTTTTCTTTCGGGAGTTTTCCGTGCGGCTCTCGACACTCTCGACCTTTTCTACACCGTGGCCGCTTCGCGCTTCTAATGTGTGTTGTTAGCACTGCGAGTGTCAATGTTTAATCAGATCGGATTGTTATTGCGATAAATTGTTGGCGACCGACCGAGCAACAAACAAACGGTATTGTTTCCACAATTAAAAATAATTTCTTTTATACAAACCCTTTCAAAAGTCGCTAAATTGGTTAAACAGAGAGATTCTTTGAGGGGGAAAATCGTTTAAAGTGGGTAACCGGGTTCTATCGGGGGTAACCATCGATACGGGAACCACAAACACAGCGGCCAACTAATGCCCCGTCATGTCTGCTTTCTCTCCTCCTGCAGCCAAGTACGTCGGACATGGATATGCACATCACGCAGCGGCTCGGCAACTACGAGGCGGTCAAGAAGTGCTTTATGGAGACGTCCACGTCGTATCATGTGATCGGTATCGCGACCAGTCCGGCCTCGACGACGCCCCGGGCCGGCGTTATGTTAACCTCTTCGTCCGCCGGCAGCCACCATCGGTCGCTTCCACCAAAAACCAATAGCAATAGTAGTACCATTAGCAATAGTAACGTCAACTTCGTCAAACCGGCCGACAACCGCTCCCTCTACAACGGTGGCCGGCCGTCGGCGGTGGCAGCGACGACGTTGTCCTCGTCATCGTCCTCCTCCTCTTTGTCAGCGTCGTCGGTAGCTGGCGGACGCAGCAGCAGCGGTGGCGCCCCAGGCGGACACTACTCGTCCTCGACCGGCGGTGCGGCAGTCTCATCATTCAACAAGCATGAGGTAGGTCTGCTGTCCTCTCTCTGACACACACGGTTGACACTTTTCGGTCGGATAATCAGCGCGTTGCCTGCGGTCGGTCAATTTTCATACGTGACTACCGGTGTGTTCGCGTTTGACGATGTGAACCACAAAATGGCCAGTCGTACCTGTCCTGTCGAAAAGAAAGGAAATTTGCGCTCACAATTCATTCTCCGTTATCTGAGTTTTTGATTTGATTTTTTGGCTATTTTTATTCTATTTCTTGCGTCAAAAAATAATAACTAATTTTTTTAGCTGTTTCCCGCGGTCCTTTTGCCTGGTCTTAATTGCCTAAATTGTCCGACACTTGAACAGATGACAGCCAGCCATTTTCCGAGCCTTTGTACCTGTTCCGGTAGTAGTGGTATCGGGTTACAACCAAAACCCTTCCTTAATTGTGTCCTGTCAACCGTGTTCCCCGTATCACCCAGTGGGTCACCCCGTGGGGTCACAAGCGATAAATCTCTGGTAATCACACTGTATCATCTTTCCCCTTGTTTCCAGGTGCACGGTATCCCATCGAAAGGACCGCCCTCGTCGTCCCTTCTGCCACCCTCGCTGATGAATGGCCGCGCGGCGTCCGGCGGCTCGGCGGTTGGCGTTGGGAGCGCCATCGCCGGTGGACTGACCACAGGACCTTCCGGTGTTGGCGGCGGCGGTGTGGATAAGTTACCCTCGCAAATGCCCAACGGCCGACTGCCCCAGGTTGCAAACGCAAAAATGCCTAGAGTAGTTAGTTTTTTTTCTGTTTTTATGTCCGCTCCGCTTCCGAGAACTAACCATGCCCGCGCCGCTTCATTCTCGCTTCTTCTCACACTAACGAATCGATTCACGAATCCCGGCCCCCGGGATGTTGATGTTTGATTAATACCGTCGTACATTAAAATTACAGCAACGGTCCGGACCGCCTTAATGTGGTTAGTCCTCGCGCCACCTGAAAGGTGTTCCCTTGGTCGCTATTGACGTTTGCGCGAATGAATAATGGGAGAAAAATGGCGTTGATAGACAACTTTTGGTTTTTATCTTTCTGTTTGTGTTGGTTTTTTGCTTCATCGAAAGTTTAATTAGTTTTACCGGTTTCAATCCGCCACCTGTCACAACTTGCCCCAACGACGTGGGCATGTTTGTTGTTGTGCGCGACCTCCCGGCCCCCCATCCGGACTTACGTTGCGTGCATTAATGTTTCGTTTTGAAAACCTCCTTACCACTCCCTACCATCCTTGATTCCCCGTGGCGCCCCGCTTCCAAAGTCGTGGGTTCCGTTCCGTGTGTTCTAATTGCGTGCTATCATTTTCTTACTTTCGTTTCATACTCGCATCTGGCGGTTCCGCTCCCAGAACTCAAGTGATATTTCCACTCCGCTCAAACAGGGCAACAATGTGGAGAAAATCCTGAACGAGATGAAAACCAACCTGAAGACGCCGCTGACGGAGATCGGGGCCACGCCGCGCAAGGAGCTGGAGTCCAAGTTTAGCTTCGGCGCGAACCCGAAGACCAAGTTCGTGTACGCGGCCGTGCCCCCGGTGCTGGGGCCGTTGACATCCCTGCTGGCGCCGCCGCCGCCGGGCGGTGGAACGGGGGGCAGTACCGGCCCCGCCGGAGTCTCAAGATCGTCGCGTGAGTAACATGATTTTTGCACCACGGAAAGATTTCCTCCGGCGGGTGGTGATGGGCGGGCGATTGAGGACCGGTCAACGTCGCCCGGAGGCAGTCGACCGTTCCCTCGAAGCATCACAAATGGCGTTTATGGTGGGCGGCAACGCTCCGTACAGAAGATGATACGTTCGATGATACATTTGCTGAATGAGTTTCCACATGTAAACTGATCTGAAATGTTTTAAATAGTTATCCTTCAATTTTGCTAATTTTCGCCGACTTCTTTTATACTCTAATTTTGTGAGGTCTTCAACTGTTTAAATTGTTCATTTTAATATTTTACGAAAAAAAATTCCATTTGCATTACCCATATTGCGTGCCTTTGGGTAAATATTGGAGGCCCTTCAAGAGGCGCCCACTGTTCGTTTCACGTTGCGGTGGAAAACGGGGTCCTCGCCGGGACAACGACAGCCCAGCGCTGATTACTATCGACCCGCTGGGCGGGTCCTGGACAGTATCGTTGGGAGGATGACTGTTTGATTGTCCTTCTGCTCTCTCTCTCTCTGGACGCCCCCTTTACAATTGCCGTCGTTTGGGACCTCACGTAGCGGGTTGTCTTCGTTCTTTGTCAACACCTCGAACCATCACCAAACCCACCGGAGTTGTCGCCTGACCGCCATCTGTGCTTGAATTATTGATTAGAAATTTTTAATCGATATTCTTTCATTTTACTTGCCTCTTTTCATCACCATCGTCGACCGCCGCTCTGTGGCCGTGTTACAATGTTGTCTGCCGCCGTCCGTGTGTAATGCCCGCGACTCACAATCTGCACAATCACCCGTCCACGGGTTGTCCACTTGTGCCCGGTACGGAATCGGACCATTTGGATCTTCCGTTTTGCACCGTGCGCTACACAGTTTCCGGTTTGGGAATGCTACGTCCGCTAGGGTAAGTACGCCATAGAAGACAGTGGCCCGTGGCAAGAAACTGATTTGCTGATAGTTCTTTCCACGATCTCCACCACCATAGACCGAGCATCGAGGTGGACGACAATCAGAACGGTGGATCGGAGCGCAACTCTAGTGAAAGCTCGTCGAACGAAAGTGTGGACGAATCTTCGAGCGAGGACTCGAACGTGGGCAATAAGCTCCCATCGGAAGCTGCCGGTGGTGCGGGCGGTGGCGGCGGTAGCAACAGCAACGGTGGTTTCCTAGCTGCGGCCGGTTCGATCACGCCCCTCGGAGATGGTGTAAGTTCGAACGGTGGCGCTGGAGGAGCTTCCACTGGGAACGGTGGGGCCGGTGTCGGGGGCCACACGGTGGCCGACGGCAACGGTAGCCCGATACGGCGGACGGACTGGTCGCTGTTGAACTTTCTGCAACCCGCCAACCAACAAGTGCCAAATGAAAGTGCCCACGCTGGTGGTGGTGCGGCCGGTGCCGGTGCCCATCATCATCACCATCAGCAGCATCACCACGAGGAGAGTTCGATATCGTCGCCCTTGCGGCCGCTCAAGATGGCGGGCAGTGGTGTCGATGCCCTATCGCCTCCCTCGGCGTCCGGTGCGTCCATCAAGAACGAACCGATTCCCCCGCTCGACGACGACCATCTGTCGAATGCGAGCAGCAACAACAGTGATCCTTCCACGGCCATTATGAGCACCGCGACGGCGGCGGCGGCGGCGGCGGCGCCGTTGACGAACGGACTGGTGGCCGTTGGCGGCGGAGTGTTGCCTCCTGCGTCGTCAGCCTCGTCGTCGTCGTCGTCGTACGTGAAACAGGAACCGTATCCCAGCGAGAACAGTGCCTCATCGCCTCCACCGGCTCACGGCGGCGGCATCAAGAGCGAGCGAAAGGATGATGTCACCGATCGCCTGTCGCTGTCGAGCCCGATCAAAAGCCCGGAGGTTCATCATCTTCTTCACCATCATCCCGTTGGCTACGCCAACCATCAACAGCAGCAGCAGCATCAGCACCACCAACATCTGTTTAATGACAGCGTCGAACCGGACGATGTGATAAGTGCCCTACAGGAAGCCAAAGAGTTTAGCCTGATCAAACCGATTTCGAGCATGTCGGGCAGCAGTGATTCGGACGATGCGTTAGCAGACCCGGCCGCACTGGTGGACGGCGTGGATGGTCCACCCTCGTCCAGACAACTGGCCGCAGCAGCACCACCAGCACCGCAGCACCAGGATGGCGGCAGTAACGGTCTGCTGCACGATGGCCCGGGAGGAGCGAGCACAGTGACGAGCGTCGGTGGAACTACGAAAAAGAAGAAACGGAAACGCAAGCTCCCGGCCGGAGGCGGGTTGACGGGGGAAGCACGGGAATCACGCGATGCGTCCACGAGCAGCAGTGAGGATGAGCGGTACGGAAGCGGCGCACGCCGAAGTCGATCGCAATCGTTCGAGAAGGACAAATCGATCCTGAAGGCTCGGGGGCGACCGCGGAAAACGGGCAATACTCATGGTGGTGGAGGTGGGACCACAACCAGTGCGGCCTCCAGTGCCCGCTACTCGGACGCCGACTCCGTGGCGAGTGGAAGCACCAGCCGACGGGGGACGAGCAAAACGCCGTCTCACGGATCGACACCAACGAAAAAGCAACTGGCGGGGCTCGGGGGAGCCTCGGTCGTGGCTTATGGGGACCCCGGAAGCATTATGAGCCCTCCGCTCAGCATTCCACCACCATCGTCATCCACGGTGGCGGCAATGGTGGAAGCGAAAGGTTCCTCCACCTCGCGCAAGTCACGACCGGCGAAGAAGGGACGCACCTCGCGAAGGAGCAGCACGTCGTCGTCGTCGGGCGAGGACGACGATCCATCATCCGGTGATGGTGGTGGTGGTGGTGGTGGGCACGGTACGTCCGATTCGTCCGAACCGGAGGAGTCCGATTTTGTTGATGGCAACGAAAGTCCGGCCGAACCGGTGTCGGCGCCGGTCGTGGTGGAACCGCCACCGCCGCCAGTGGTGAGCAAAGGCAAAAAGGTGAAATCGAAGAAAAAGGCGGACAAAGCCAGCGGGGCGGTGGGCTCCGGCTCCGTTCACATCTCGCCGGTGAAGCCGTCGAGGATGGGCGACGTGGGCGATCAGCAAACGATGAAAAATGGGCCAACGGGCGGTGCAAGCAGCCGGAGTAGCAACAACAACTATAACCTGCACACCCTGTCCTCGGACAGCAATGACGAGTAAGTAGTGTGGAGGGCGACAGTTCCTCTCTGTGTTGTTGTTATTTTTCGACTGTTCCACTCGTGAGAAGAGTCTGTTCTTTTCCCTTTGTTTTAAATGAAACGTGTTAAAATTAGGCCTAAAATAAACCTTCATTTTCTTCTTTGCAGGAGAACGTCAATTATTTCGCCTCCGTTTCCCAGCAGTGGCGGCCGATCGGAAACGCTTGGAGCAGCACCTACGGTGGCCGGTGGCAATCGGTCGAAGAAGAACCGCAAACGATCCACGGCGTCCACCGCGGAGGAGGACAATCGAGGTGCTACTGCATTGCACAAAAGCTGCGACGATGACGATGATGACGATGACGACGATCGGTCCGATAGCAACAGTGATAGCGACAGCGATGCTCCGACCAAAAAAGAGAAGGTACTATTCCCGTTTTCCATCGGTTTCTGTTGAATTCTTAGTCTCAAGGCTCTCGTTCTCTTTTACTTTGCTCTCTCATTTGCAGCAAAAGCAAAACAAAAACAAAAAGGCTGCCCTGTTTGCGCGGGTATTTATCAACACGGCGGCCTCCAGCGGTGGCAAAGGAAAGGGTGGCAAGGGAAAGGGTGGCAAGGGCAAGGGTCAAGTGTACATTGACCACGTGGACGAGCTGCACGTCGGGAAGCAGGCGTCCACGACACCAACCTCCACCGGAAACCAGCCAACCGTCGATCAGCGAAAGCACCACCATCAGTTGGCCGTTCCGTCGGCGGACGTTTCTAGCACGTCGCCACGGTCCGTGTCCTTGGCCAACGGGGGTCGTCCGAGCAGCAGGGGAGGTGGCGTGGTAGGGCCCGGTGACAGTAGAGTGTCGCCAGTGCCGTCGTCACTGTTCTCCCCGGTTAAAGGTGCCTTAAGCAACATTTCGCTCATCTGCCGTATCGAGTTGAGCCGCCTTTGGAAGATACCGCCACCTCCGCCGGGCTCGCGAGGGAGCAAAGGGGGCGAACAAAGCTACAGTGCCCAGCGCAGTGCCTCAGCTCGCCAGAAGAGCAAAAGTCCCTACGAGCAGCAGCCACTCGGGGCGACGGCCGCGGGAAAGCGGCGCCGAAACTCGGCCGGTCAGCAGCAGCAGCAGCAAGACCCGGACCGCAGTAGTAGCTCGGTGCACAGTTCCTCGTCGACCCCGCGGCTCGAAGAGCGACCTGGCTCGGCCACCTACGGCGGTCGGCTACCACCGACGGACGCGTTGCTCGGTGAAAGTGGCACCGAAGGTCCGGTACGGCATCGCAGTAACTCCATCAACAGTGATCACAGTGGTGCTGCGCAGAAAGCGCGCGATTACCATGCCGGTGGCGGTTATGGCAACAATTCCTCGTCCTCTTCTCCCTCGCTTCATTCTAATGGCAACCATCGGCATCACTCGCCGATGGTGGGCTACCACCCGAGCCACCACCATCATCACCTGCTCGCTAGCGGCACGGACCCGCCGAAGGGAAAATCGACACACCCTGCATCTTACGACGAAAAGCTGCCCGCCAAATCCGAGAAGCTTAGCTACGGTACGCTCAAGGATGACAAAGCGGCCGCCCTGCTGTACACGAGCGGTGGCGCTAAGTACTCCAACTACGGTGTGATAAAACAGGAAGGACCATCGGCCATCAAGCAGGAGTACGCCGGCGGAGAACTGACAGGCGATGGTGTATCGGAGAGCAAACTGCTCGGTACGACCGGGAAGCTCATTGGCAATGGCGGGACGGTGGCGGCGGGTGACGGTCAGACAGCGGTTCCCCCACCGGGGACCCGAATGCGCAAACGCTCCACCAGCTCGAGCAGCACCTCAAACAACACGTACAAAGAGAAGCGCCGGAAAAAGGATAAAACAACCAACAATGCACAGGTAAGGCGCGATAGGTTCTCCGGTTGGTTGTCGTACGAGTCACTAATGGTTGAGC
The DNA here is from genome assembly GCF_943735745.2 of Anopheles bellator. Taxonomy (NCBI): domain Eukaryota; kingdom Metazoa; phylum Arthropoda; class Insecta; order Diptera; family Culicidae; genus Anopheles; species Anopheles bellator. The sequence goes on along the minus strand of NC_071286.1, from coordinate 74,629,311 downwards.
CTCTTTTTTTAGACTGATCCGCTTGACCAACTTCCACCAACCAATCACGATCGGTTAGCGGCGGATGACTGCCAAACGGTGGCAGGAACCAACGCAGGAATGCTCGTCACAGTCCAACATCCGCATCCAGCAGCGACAGCAGCGGCGGCCGGGTTACATCACAGCAATCACCACCATCACAACAGCAGCCACCAACAGCAGCAGCAACCGCCTCAACAGCAGCTTTTGGGTGACGTCGCCGATCCCATCGGTACCAGCGGAACACCGGTGCCGGAGGTCACCGTGCAGATTAAGAAGGTGTACGTGTCTTATTTTGAGCGCAACGACGATGAAGTCGTCGCTGGGGATCAGATCCGGTACCTGTCGGAGGCGAAGCGCCTCAAGCATGCGGCCGATCGCGAGCAGGACCACCTGGCGCAGGCCATGCTGTACCTGGAGGCGGTGCTATTTTTCTTGCTCACCGGTGACACGATGGAACGAGATCCGATCACCGAGAAGGCGGCCTTTACGATGTACAAAGATACGCTTTGTTTGATAAAGTAAGTGCCGCGCCTCGGGATGCGAAGAGGTCACCGTCGTCGGGTCATTAACTTTGTTCCAAAATTGCAGATTCATTTCATCGAAGTTTCGTAGCCAACTGCAGCACCCCACGGTGCAGGGCAATATTCACACGAAAGTTGCCATCTTGAGGTAAGCGATTACAGACGCTGTCGGTGAGAAATGGGTTGCTAATAATACCAAACTTTGCTCGCTTCCGTCCCCGACAGTTTGCGGTGCCAATCGTTGATCTATCTGAAGTTGTACAAAATGCGCCGGCCGGATATGAAGGAATCGTGTAAAACGATCGCCGAGTTCAACAGCAGAACCAACACCGTACCGGCCGAGCTGACCAACGGTAACACACCGTCGCCTCTGTCTCCGACATCGGTTGGCTCACAGGTAACGTCGCCTCGCCGCTGAACCCGCGCTTTTCGAATGACGATTTATTGCTACTCTCTTTTCGCGCAGAGTTCTGGCTACTGCTCCGGCCACAACAATCAGCCCGGTGCGATCCCACCGATGAATCTGTCGCCCGCCCAATGCATACAGATGCCGATCAATGTAAGTTTCGACGAACGTTCGTAGACCGGCACATCTCGTACGCAGCGCAAGTTAACAGTTGTACTTTTGGTCCCTTTGGTTAGGTTCACAATGCGTATCAAAAACAAACCACGCTCTTTACGAACCTGTCCACCTGTTTCGATCTTTGGGAACAAGCGGATAGTCTCGTGTTACGAGGGAACCATATCGGTAAGTTGGGAACGTTTGATCCGCAGAACTGCTCGTGCTGACCCACTTCGTGGTTCCGTGTTTTAGAATTCTTCATCGACCTTGACCACGAAAATGGTCCTATGACGCTGCACAGCTCGCTGTACAACGTCGTCAAGTACGTTCAAGCGGGCATCCAGAAGCTGCGGCGCATGTAACATTGGGCGCTACTGGTGGCGCCAATGCAGAAGCAGCTTGCCTTCTAGCAGTGGTAGTGACAATAATCGAAGTGAGAGCGAGACGGAGCACCGGAGAAGATGGGGTTCAGTGGTCACCCGGAAACCAGCAGCATAACCTTAATTCGTCTACTCAACACACGCGCGCGGTGGTTGGTAGAAGTGCAATATTTACGTGACCGCTGTGGGGAGGTGGCGTATCCGACGCGGTAGAAGCGAACGATTTCGTCAAATCAATCAATCAACCAAACATATGGGAACACATCACGGTGGGAATGACGCTACGCCGCAGCACCGGAAGGGATCAGCAATCATGAAAGGCTTCGTGGAACAATCAGTTGGCTCAATCTTTCGTCGAATCAAGGGACGGGTGGAATGTGCTCGTTAGTGAAGCAAAATATAGCCAATTTAAGACCCCTTCATTTTCCTGCACTCAAAACCTGCATCGGCGCTCGTAGCTATACGTTTTTGCATTTGCGAACAACTCATGCTTTCGTTCATTAGGTAAACAAATTTTATTTTTTTTCCCTCATAAATTCGTTTCTGTTTACACCGTTTAGCTTCAATTCGATCGTTACGGATCGTTGCGATTTTTGCTTTATCCGGTTCCTCCCATACTCACAAATGTCGGCATCCGAATGGCCGGCAGCACACAGTTCGTTATAAGTTTTTATCAGAAAAGGGTATTTATTTTTGTAGTCTTTTCGTAACGAAACGAAACGGAGGTGATGTTTGTCGGCCGTTTTCTATGACGCGTTTGCGCTGGGGTGAGACCAAATAAGATCGACCACCATCGGCCACGGCGGTGCGAAAGGGACAAATTGTATCCACAAGTCACATATTACGATCGTTAAACTTATTCGTAGACGGAGATAAAGGAGGAGGTTGTAAAAACCGACCAGATGCAAAGAACCTAAAGGCTATTTCTATACATATGTTGTTTTATACGTTCGTTTTTAATTAGTTATACGATATTGCTCACCAAGAAATCAGGAGAGAATAAAGAGAGAATTGGAAAGAAAGGTTGTTCGTTATAGGAACGTGGCGTATGGCCACGATTCGATGCAAAACCACTATTATTCGGTAGGATGGTTGAGCGCCAGCAAAAGGGGTAACGGAAATGTTAGTGAAGAATCGCAAACACCACAAGATAGTGTGACACTAGTTTAATTTATTGCTCTAAATATTCCGCGTACAGGTGAACACTGTACCATAGATTGTGGCTCACATCAAAGATTAATTAGTTGAATTGTAGGAAAAATGACACTACGAACGGACGAGGTACGATGGAGCGAGGCGCGTGACGCAAGGAAAGGTTGCTGCCCGCCGGCGCACATTCGCAGGGACAGAGAGAGAGAGAGTGTACAAATCGTGTATTGTATTCTTAGATACTTTTGCAATTTTTATTTTTAAATATAACAGTGTATAGGCCTCTTTCTACACCTTTTGCCGCTTCTCAGCGAGTGAAATTCAGTCTAATCGAACGAGTGTGTATTGCGTTCTTATTAGTTTATCGCTTGTTTTCTACGTTAGCGATTGTTGTTACCGCTTCGTTTGTTTGGTGTTGCTTTATTTTTATTTCTCCTCGCCAGATTGAGATATCGCTTTATTGCTTCTCGCGTACGCCGTATAGCTAGGCCGCGTATGGTAGAAACGTTATGAATATGCCTTTACAGTAACTCTGCAAGCTCCGAAACTGAACCGCCGTGGTGACCGCGCCAATAGGTTGCGGTTCATGTTACAAAAGTAAGACACAAAAATGGCTCAAAATCAGAAAAGGTATACTAAATATGGCCAAATTCTCTTCAACGGTGATAGCAAGTTAGGACAGCATGATGGCTTCGCTGCGCAATAAATGGACGAAGCACCGATCATTTGCACTGACAGTGGTCGACAGACGGCTCATATCATAAGTTTACTTTTGGCAATGAGATCTATTGTTTTTGGTTTTATTAAAGGGTACAGAACGTTGTTGGATCCGTTTCGCTGTGCATCTACAGAGGGTACTTCGTTTGCAAAAAGAATCAATGTTTGTTTTATTATCACTTGTTCTAAGCGTTCGGTGAGGTTCACTCAGGGCATTCTTTTTCCCAGTTTTCTTTTTCGACTCGTTTGATTTTCTATTTTTTTATGTACTCGTTAAAGCTTCTGTCGCTGTTTAGTTGGTTTGCCTGGATCGATTGCCAAATGGCGGATTGAATGTTCCAACTGTCAGTTAATTTTAAAAGACAACTACTGGGAGACAAAACCTGTTTGCTGGTGCTTGTCTTTGGTTTCTGGGTGGGCGGACCAATGGTTTCATATCAAACAAGACTCCTCCCAATCGATTATTTTCTAAGCGTAGGTCATGGATCACCAGCAAGGGTCCAATGATCGACTTTGCATTACTGCAGACTTGCGTGGGGAGGCTTTTTTCCGAAATAATCATGAATCAATGTCAGGCGGAGCCTGTACAGCACAACAATTATGCACTAGTCAATGGCGTTGAACCTCTTGGGTTCACCGCTACCCGGCATCGACGATCTGTTTACGAAACGCTTTAAACCGAGCACGAAAGGAAGGCGCGAAGTGGCAGAAATCAAACGGCGGAACAAAATGTATTGACGAAATTAGTGTGTGAAACGCAAAAAACGGCAACACAGAACTAAATCCAGGGAAGCAAAAACCGAACGGAACAAATGGAATCTAATTCAATCACACTACTATCACGGAATATTGTTCGTAGAACGACACAGCAAACGGAAGAGTCCCTCGAGACAGCAATCCGCGGCGAGAAAGACGAGCAAACCAAAATAGAATATTCATTCACAAAGTGCAACTCCAAAAATGTAAAAGCAACACCTATTGATAGGGTAAGTGCGAAGCAAGTCGAACAGTAGTAGGCTGTTACCGTCGAAACGGCGATCAGCCGCCGCGGACGGAACCACATTTCGCAAAACATATAGAAGCATTATACTGTGTGAAAGACTAACAGAAGCAACAAACTACTGCACTCGGTATCGGTGTCCTGTGGAAAGAGCAATCGAATGGATGCTTGTCCCGGTCCCGGCTTGGCTGGGATGCATCACTTAAGACTACTAGTACGGAACAGTACACGGGACGCTGTTGTGCGGTATAGGAAACCATACACCACAACGGGGTTGGGCAACACTACAGCAAGCTTTAGACGTTAAGCGGGGTCGTAGAACAACAAAAATGTCACAAAATTGGCGATTTAACGGAATCGAGTCTCCTGTGACAAACCACAAACGTGTGCGTTACGCTGGAGGCAGTCAAATGAGCCAAACCAACCGGATAACTGACTCAACAATGGTGGAACTTAAGCTAAATCGGTATTGTGAGATATTATACAGTGCTATACATCTATATATACACACATACACATATTATATTGTATACAGAGTAGAGCAGTGCAACATAATAATACAACAAACGTGACAAACCCCACGCACCTACGGATGTAGAGGAAGGGAAGCGAAATTACCAAAAACAAAGAGAAACCGAAACACGGAAACCACAATAGGACTGATGGATGCGACCGGCAGCATTTCAAACCAGCTGTTGATTACTAGGTGTGACCCATGCGCACCAGGGAATCGTAGACAGAAGAGACTAGAACACTAACAATTCGTCAGAACGGTGGACAGGTAGTCGAATGACGATTACTCCTAAACTAAACTAAGAGTTCGCGCAACAGTGCGCGGGCCGCGTAATTAAAACGAAACTATCCACAACAACTAAACAAACAACAGCAAAGCGAATCAAGACACAAAATGCTAACGGGGTTGCCGCTAACGGAATAACAAAAGAGAGAACAGAAACCTATTTGTTTAACACGGTAGTCCGCAACGAATGTAGCGCGCGACAGGGAAGACAGTTTATTTACGGTGATAGGTGATTTGATAATGAAACCGCACTATGTGACAATGGGGGGGCGGCGACCGGGTGGAGATCAAGATTGAGTTTAACTTGGCAGTAAAATTAGTACTGTATAAACGTAGCGGACAGCAAGAAAACAATATCTTGAGACAGAGAATAAGTGTAAATAAATTCTATATATATACACACACACAATATTAATATATACCATTAATATTGCTATTAATATTAAAGTAATTATATTATAAAACAACAAAACCTACAATTGAAAGTTATGTAGAAATTTTAGAATAAAAAGAGGAGAAAAAACGAATACTAAGTTAACATAAATGGGGACCATCATGATGTTTTTCTTTTTGCAATACCTAAGTGGCTCAACTTTAGTAGCTCTTTAGTACAATACTTTAGTAGGACCACCGTTCGTTCGTAGCTCACCGATATTAACCGACGAGCTGGCAGTTTCGAACGAAAATGCTGTCAGTTGGCTTGCTTGTATAGCCACACTTTCTTGCATGAGCAGAAAGAGCCATATTTGGCATGAACAGAATCGTTCGACAGGATCTGACGTTCGCTGTCAAATCGGCCGATTGAAAGGTTGCAATCGGGGTAAAAAATAAAAATAGTCCGTCGGAGTGTTTTTCAACCGTGCGTTCCGGTGCGTTTGCGGGGGGAAAGCTTCAACCTGCCGCGGCCAGCGTAGTGTTCATTTGATCTCACCCTAAAGTTAACCTCACAAGCGCGTTACGTTTCGTTTGCGTAGCCAACGTAAAGCTGCTGGTTTCCGTTTGTTTGTCGAAAGTGGTTCCGGTGAAGCCGGCACATTTCGTTTGTTTCCGTCGTGAAGGGTTGCTGCGTCGCGGGGATTCTCTGTTGTTCCGTTGTTGCGATTGCGGTGGCGTGTGCTGTTTCTGAGTTGTTGTGTAGTTGTTAGGTGTTTATAATTTTTCTCCCCCAAAAACTGTCCCGTGGAACAACTCTCGGACATTGATGGACCAGCTAGCAGCAACCACCACCGTGACTATCCCGAGACGAGACCCGGAAAACGGGCAAGGACGGCCACATAGCGTGCGATTCGGTATGTAGAATGCCAATTACAATGTAAAAGCTTTCTTATCTCGCCGTTGTTAGGAAAGGCAGGAAGGGTCACGAAACAGTCGAAACCCCAATCGGCGGGAGTCCAAACAAACTGCCCCAAAGGTCGGCCATCGAAATTCAAATTCGGAAGCCCTCAACAGCATTACAATAATCGATTCCGATAATTCCATGAGTCGAGCCCACTGGCCTGTGGTGTTTTCGATTGTTTTGCGAATGTTTAGCGGCTTCTTATCGTTTCGACCTGGTTGCGTGAGCCATTCGGTCCCCTCGTTTACCATATTTATTCGTATTTTGTTTTGGCCAAATGACGAATGAGAAACGAGTCCTTACGATATTGATCGCTATGGTCGGTTTACGATTACACTCCAGTTTGCGTTCTCTGTTGCCCTTCGCAAGGGCTAGTTATTTATCGGCTGGCGTGACTATCACAGTCAATAGTTTTATGGTTCGTTTTCCTAAAATGCTAACTGACTGTTGCAATATGACGTACAAGGTATAATCTTTGTATAATAAATTATTAGAACGATTACAATCGGCGTAATCGCCTTGCCCAAACCGTCGGAATGGAATGGTAACATCTTAACCGTATAAGCTTAAGCAGCACCGGGGCTTATCCGGTGTTAATTCTTCGATCACAGTTTTGCTATCGGCCCTTCGGTGCTTCGGTATCGGTGTGTGTGGGAACATTTTTTACTCGCTAATCCGAGCAACGACCTCCTCCTGCTGTGACCTGCATTTTCGGTTACTACATCCAAACAGAACTCCCTCGAAAAAAGGAATCGCTCCGTCTTCCGTCCCGCTTGGAGCGACCCCACCCAAAACGCGCGGGGGTTGTGCTTCATTGACTGCGTTCGAGAGCAGTGCGATCCCCAGAGCAGTGCTGAGCCGTGCCCTAAGTTCTCGCCAAGATTTGGTCCCGTCCCGTTTCGCGCTTTTCCCTCCGCAGCCACGACCGACCCTTCGCGCCCGGTTCGATTTTCTCGGGCGTGGACTTCGTCTTTTCACGCGCTTCGTTTCGCTGGGCAAAAGTCGGTCAAGTGACCGCCGTCGGCCACCGGATCGCAGTGGATCATCCACTTCGCCCGAGCCCGACCGGCGGATAAAGTCGGCCCGCCGCCGTGCTGCAGCTCGCGACGAACGATTATGCACCGGATCCTGCCGGGTTCGGCTGCGGTCGCTCGGGCGGGCCATCGGTCGGTCGGTCGGTCGGTCGGTCGGTCGGTATGCCGTGGCGCTGTTCTTCTGCCAGGATGATGGCCGTGTCGGCACAGAGGCACAAAAAAAGGCTGTACCCTCAGCCGCGGCGTTAGACGCCCAGAAATCACGACGGATGCGCATGCTCCTCAATCGGAGGGCGACGGTTGTTCCGGTGTTTCGGAGCGAGACTTGTCATGCACTTGCCGGAGCCCGCGTGCCCGTTGCTGGGTTTGAGGCAAGGATCCGAATTCCGGGCAATTCGGTCAAACCGATTTTTTTCCAACCAACGCCTTGGGACGCCATTTGAAGTGGGGTCGTAACGATTGATGTTCTGTTCATAATTTTAGGAACCGTACCGGCCGACCAGCAGCAGCCCCACCGAGAGCGCTGCTGTGTGATGGAATTCCGGGAAGCATTGGTCCTTTGCTCGTGCCACCAACACACTCGCATCCGGTCGTCCTCGGGACGCTCGCGCCTGAAGGGCACTCACGCATACAGTCACGGGGAGCTCCACCGCGAGCAGCTGTAGCGCATCGAAGGATGCTGTGAGCTCCCCATCGGATGCCCGATCTCCTTCTCTGTCTGCCGGCTCGCTCGAACGGACGTTTCTTTCTCTTTCCCTCGCTCTATTGCTTACCGAGCCATTCATCTCATCTCAGCCCTCAGTTTTTTTTACGGCTGGCCACAGGATAACCTGGGTGGTGCTGACGACGGCGGACCGTTCGTCGAGCGAACCGATCCGGCCCGTCGTCATTTAGTTGCCGCACTCAATCGAATCAAGTTGTGTCCGTTTTTGTCTCTCTGTCTCTGTACCCGCCGCCACAGCCACCCACCACACAGTTAACCGCGCACGTTAAAAACGAAACACCATTACATCGATCGTTATCATCACCCGCCCTGTTGCAAGTCCCCACCAGCACCGGCAGGAAGTGCATCCTCGGTTGGATCCTCGGTTGCCATCGCCCCCGGCCCACGCCGAGTGTCCTTCGGACGCGCCACCACCTTAACTGAACCGCGCGTGTGTGTCTGTGTGTGTGTGGTGTGCGTGCGTGCGTCTGTGCGTGTGTGCGTGCGTGTGTGAAAAATCGAGATTTTCCTTCGTTGTTTCCTTTCCCTTTCTGGGTCACACACTCAGTAAAAGCGGGGCACGGCACAGAATACGGGAGTTGTCGGTCGGCAGGTCGGCAGGTCGGTCGGTCGGTCGGTCCTTCCTCGGTTTCGGTTTTTCGGTGTCATTCGAACGCGCCCAGCCCACGGCCCACGCCTTCCTTTCGTTGCCGGTTGCCCTTTGGCCGGGGGCGAATCGGGAAAACGAATCCGACAGCTATCGCGAGGCAAACTTACTACACTTAATTACTGTCTGGGTCGTGTCAGTTGGCCAAGGGGGGGTCAGAAGTGGGCCGGATCACTTACTCAAAACACTACTTTCCGAGCCAGTTCACCGTTAGTTGTAAATTCTGTGCGTGGCGTTCAACAGTCACGGGTTTGCGGACGACTTTCCCGTTCCGTCCCGGACTGTATCCCGGGCGGCCAGAACAATCCCAACGAAAGGCGCGCTTCGTGCTTCGGTTGTTGATCTGTTAGTCTGTGGTGTATGTGTCTGCGTGAGGCCAGCCAGCAATCCAGGTGAGCAATTTCCGGATCCGGAAAGGAATCTAAATCCTAGGACCGATAGTTTAGTCCGTCATGTTATATTGCTGCTGTTATGTAAGCCCAAGGACCCGCGGTCCGAATCGGCTCCGTTTTGTCGATATTTATTCGTCTTTCATAAATCATAATTATCGCTTTCGGTGGCTGGACTGATGATGGCCAAAAATCCCGTCCCGTCTACTGTCAACGGAACGGAATCATCGATCATTTGTCCACCATCGTCCGCCAGTAGCATGCTCAGTGCCGTTCTCAACAAAAAAAAAAAACGGCCCAGTAATATGGCCGCAAAAGGACATCACATTCTGCCAGCCAGCAGACACACCTAGATCGCCCGACTGTGGCCTCGTTGGGCCTCGACCGTTTTTATGGTGCTCCCTGCTGTATGCTTTCTTTTGCGCGCCGTCCGTTTCACGCACTTGGACCCGAGCCGCTGGTGGCGGCCACTTAGTGCGAAACCATCGTACGCTCCCTCCGGTCCCTCGACTGGGTGGGGCCGTGTCCTTGGTGGGTGATATGTTTTTGCTGTTCCACTTTTTTCTCCACTCCGAGGGCGGGTGTTTTGTTACGGCCGCTCGCTCTGTCTGTTCGGTCGGCGATGGGCAGCGACGGACACAAGATGGCAAAAATGGTGTGCCCATCTCCCAATCGCTGCTTGGGCTTGGGTGATGGCTGCTGGCCGAAAGGGTGCTTCTTGAAATGGAACATTTAATTGAGGGGTGCGCCATCCGTCAACGATATTGTTTTCCTGCGAACAGGGAAACAATAGAACCGGGGTCCGACTGAACTCCGCCGATGGGAATCGGGTCACCGAAAAGCTCCTTGCATAATGTGATCACCGGTTCACGGCGTAAGATGGAACCGAGTTCCTTTTCACTCCGTGCACGCTTCCCGGAGACGAGTTCGCGCGTTGGTGCGAATGAATAAATTAAACCACTTCGTCGTAACTCACTCGCGGAGATCGTTAAAAGGGGCGTAAATATTTCATTTTGGCAAATTTCATTCGAATTCCCATCTCACTTGGCTGCGCTGCGCGTCAGGTGGAGGACCATGCGCCTCCATCGTGCACCTCGAATGTTCCGGCACCTTAGGCAAAGCTTCCTTTTCGCGAGGTCTCCCTTCGTCCTGTACTAATTGGGATGCATTAGGGAAGCGATGCGCGTCACTGCCTTATACTTTGGCACCTTTCTTCGAATCATTTATTCGCCGGGCGTGCGATTAAGGCGCGCCCTTCTTCTCATTGGCCGTGAGCAATATGCTTGCCCCCGTTAGCAGCGCGCCCAACCCGATTGAGATTGTTACGTGATCCACTTCCGGTTCCTAGCCGGACCGGAGCCGGAGCACTGACTTACTTCCGTTCTAGACTCTCGCGTTTTTTAAATGTTGTAGCTTTTGTATCTCCCCAAAAACCGGAGCCAAAGGAAGACATCAGATGGCGCGGAAGCGAAAGGCAGCACAAAACCACGGACCACACGGGAGGGCACGAAACTGCAGGGCGGCAATTTATTTTCCTCCTGCCACCTCCCCGGGGGAGGAGTGGGGTTTCTAAATCCGGGGAGCTTCCGTGTTTTTCCGCTTCGCCCGTTTGCCACATAAACTTTACCTTTGTCCTCGATTGCCCCGCTTTCTTCGGTTTTCGCGAGAAAGGGCGCCTTTTTCTAGCACTGCACTGCCCATTCCGGGGCTGTTCTTTGGGAAAGTTTGCCCTCAGTGCCCTTAGATTAAACGTAATTTGCACTAGCAACGAGCCTGGCCAATCGGCGGGTCCGCTCGGTGGTCGCTCCGTTCCGGGGCTTTGGGCTTGTTAATGGTGAATAAATTTAAATTAATCCTTAAGGGTGGACTTTCTTTCCGTTTTCTGTGTGCGCCCCCGGAAGGGTGTTCCATTTGCTTTCGTCGTGGCAGCGTTAAATGAATCCTCCGGCCAAAGAGAGCAGCGAAGGCAGCGAAAAAAATCTGAGCTCCGAGCCCCCGCAGGAAATGGATCGGCCTGTGTGTTGTGGCCTGCGAAGAGAAAGGTGTGAAGAGGATTACACCGTTGTCAATTCGAGCGCCACCGAGCGCTTTCAGGTTCTCGAGGCTGCCAGCGGAGCTCACAAATTAGGCCCAATTCAATCGTGATTGGTTTCACGAGATTTGTACGCGTAATTGAATCACTTCTTTGGGCACCCCAGGGTGGTGCTCCATGGTCGGCACACCGTCAAAGGGTGGCCCGTCTTGCCCGGTGCCAAAGGTTAACCGTGTTGTTCCGATTCCGAACAAAACGCGGAGCTTTTCCCGTTTCCCGTGCGCTGCGCTTGATTGGATCCGTTTCGTTTCGATCAAAGCTAATTTAAGGAAAAAGCCCGCAGAAAGTAGGGCCTCCCAGGGCAGTAACACAATTACGTTCTGCCCCGTCCAGTCCGTGCTCTAATTGACGCCCGAGCAGACTGAGCTGTTTATCGGTGATTTTATTGTAAAATTCAGAAAATCCGATCGATGGAAGGCGCGCACGGCCCACGGTTGGGGTAGAATTGAAAGTGTCCTCAATCAAACAACCCACAATTGGGGGCCCATCATCTTGGTGCGATTGGTTGGCTAACGAGCAACGCCCGACGCCTGAGCCGAGCTTTTTGTCGTGGCCCTTCTCGGTTCGGCGCGTATAATTAAGGATTGCGAACCAGCGACATACGACGACGACGACGACGACGACGAGTGTCGCCCCTATCGCCGGCCGATCGCCATTTTATTTCCATTTTCCGTCCCATCGAATGCACCGATTGTGGTCGTCGGGAGAAAATTTTATGTTTCGCGACAGAGACACAGAACGCGAGATGATGCCATGGCTGGGGCGAGGGCGATGTGCCCATTTGATGAGCCGCCTCGGATCATTTGTAGGCCGCGACCGACTCCTTGGGGAATGCAAGAAGGCTTCCCGTGGTTTCGTGTACACCAACGCCGGGCGGCCACAGCCGCCATAAATCTCAGTCTCAGGCCATGGCTCACTGAACGCCACCGCAGCGCGCATCCCGATGTCTGGCTGATAATTTTATGCGTTTTCCCTGCCGCTTCGCTGGTTCCGTGTCCGTTGGCCTCTGTCCTTCTTATCGGACGGCGGCTCTTGGTGGTTGTAAATTTTTTATGTCTTTTCTCTACGAACCCGCCACCGCTAGTCCGCGTGGTCCGCGCGTCTCTTGCGTGGGGCTGGATCGTGGCTGGTGCGAGGCCGAGGGCCACCGTGTGGGAAGTTAGATTCTGGCGGTCGAGCAGATTGAAAGCTCGAGACGCAATGTAACGCAACCGGAAAGTACATAATCTTGCCTAGCCTTAGTCTCCGAAGCAACAGAAGGAAATCGCGTTTGAGTTGCGGTAAAAATTGCGGTCTCCGGGCTTCTTGTGTGAAGTAACAGAAATGAAAATCATTTGTCCGCAGTACCGGGGGCCAGTACAAGGAAACCTGGCTGGCGGAAAAGGCTGGGCAACAAAAGCGCCAAAAGGAAGGAAAAGTCTTTTCCGCAAGGGCGCGTCCGTTAGCCGAGCTGCCTTCACTAATTTGTTTGTGCGTAGTTCTGTAGGTTGGTTTTTTAAATACAATTTTCGTTTATTTTATTTCAATTGTTAGATGATATGCCATGATTGTTTATGCCATTGTTTATTATTTGCTTCGTTGATCAAGAGTTTATAGAAGAGTCTATTTCGCTGTTAACAAACTAAGGTGTTTGGATCATTGGTTTTACCTTTTGCACTGACTCTTTCTGACTTTCCCATTCTTTATTCTATCAAATGGCGTTCGAGGGGCTTAAAGATGTGATGCCAAATTTTATTTAAAAATTGAATGCAAAATTCTGATGTACGATCTAACCATACTTTAAATGAATACTTTCACTGCAGAATCAATTCATAAAACGGAATCTGTCACTGAAGAACGCCAAAAGCAATATCCACACGCTTCCGGTTCGCTGGAACCGTTGGCCGAATTCCTTCGTAGAATGAATGAATTTCAAATCAGGAGTATGCATAAAAGTCGCTTCCAGTCGCTGGCTGTGCTGGGCTGTCGTGGCACAAAGCGGCCCGCTAAGCATCTGGCCTACGCCAGAAGAATGGCAGGGGACTTGTTGGTGATGGAGTGTTCTGTCATTCAAACACCCGCATTGGCCCGCGTCAGGATCATCGGCGGGCGGGCTGATCTCCCGATGCCTCCTTACGCCGTGCTCTTTGCCTTTTGCGTCTCTCTCTCTCTCTGTTCGTGTCTCGACCTCGTTAGAGCCTTTGCCGTGCCTCTTTGACCTTTAGCGCCAGCGAACCGGGATATTCGGAGGCTGTTGTGGTAGTGTCCTTGGGAGCTCCGCCACCGTGGGAGGATCTGCAGGAGCCTTATCGGTGGAGCCGAAGGCACAGCAATTTGTTTGTTTCTCAAACAGCTGCCATTTGGTTTTTTGTTGCCGTTCCTTTTTGTCTTTCGCCATTACCTGTGTGCTCCGGGGCTTCTCTTTGCTGGCTCGCGCGGAACGATAACAATCGATTACAATCCTCGGTTATCCTTATCGCGGAGCAGTGCCCGTGAAGGCGATTTACGTTTGGACGTGCGGTGTGTGGCCACGATGCTGCGCTCTGCTCACGTTGGTTGGCAGGATTTTACCTCTTATTTCATCTCCGGTCTCCGTGCAGGGGTCGTTTTTGGTCGGGCTGGTCGGGCCGGGATCTTTTGGGCCGTTGCCGCGGGTCTTTCAAAGCCCTTCCGTTCCAGCCGAACAATATGGTCTTTGTTGGTGCTGCCGATCGTTTTGGCCGGAAAAACCGATAAATTGCCAACGGAAGACCGGTCCGGCCGTGGGCTTTCGAATCGAAGATGGACGAATGGATGGGGAATCGGGTTTAAATCTGCGGCCGGTGGCCCAGCAGTTTGCTAATAGGATACGGTTCCGTTGGTACCAATTTAAACGTTTATTTGATCTTCTCGCCATCCTAATCATTTCGACATCACGCACGAATTGGCCCCTTTTTACGGACCGCTCGGGGACCGCTCCCGAACCCAAAGTCAGATATTGTAAGGCGCTTAAAAGATGCTTCCCAATATTGTGCCTGTTTTGTTGCTGAACGATCAAATTAATGATCGCTTCTTTGTATTTTTTTTTATAGAAATGTTTATATGTTCATAGTTCCAATGTCGTAATGGAGGTTAAATGCTTGTCCCCGACGGTGGATCTGTTCAAAATACGTCCACCTAATTGATGGTGATGGCCCACTTGGCACTTGGTACCTGGGACGATCGGTTTCAAGTTCCTGGATTGCTGTGGGGGGTGCTTCACAATCACAAACATTTTCCCGAACTTCTCCCACGGGTCCGGTTTGGCTGGCCATCGCTTCGCACAGTAATGAATTGCACAATTTCCCTAATGAGTCCTCCACCTCGCTCTCCGAGATGACATCGATCGTCATCGATTTGTCATCCCGGAAGCCGCCCGGTGGCCCGTAAATGAGTGCGGTCCCAGCGGGGAAGCGGTTTGAAACGAGACCGATTGGTCAACCCGAAATGGGGACACGAGCGCGCACACAGTCCAATTCCAAATTGATCTCCCCTCGGAACGACACGGTGTTGAAGAGCTAAAATCAACAACGAAGATTTAATTAATCGTCGAGACCGGTGTTTGACAGGATCGGTTTGTGGTGCCACGGAACGAGGTCAGATCGGGCGGTTCTTTTTCACCCCCAAGCACCCAAGTCAAAGTCCTAACGGAGCGCAATCCGCGTGTGTGAATTTTATGTTCTACTTCCCGAAACTACTTGAAACCGAGTTTTATTGCGAAAAGCAGTTGAATTGAAAACTCATCCTCCCATCGCATTCGGCTTGATCTTCCCTCCTTGTGCCCTGCCCCTAATGAGTCCTGCAACATTTGCGCGAAACCGGAAGTGCTGACACAAGAAATCACGTGCGAGACCCGCTGGTGGCGGTGACAGAGAAGAATCGCTTGAATCGCACAAGGTGCACTCCGTTCTCAGACCGCTCTGTGACGCAAGGAACACACCCGACCCGACGGCAAACGGGCGATTCTGGCAGCGAATCTAATTCCTTGTTTTTTTTGCTTCTTTTGCTCAATCCAACATTCCACCATACCGTACCACAAGAAAGGGCGCCCTCAGCTTCGGTGCACTCGGTGACGGGGCTGCTGCACGGTTTGTGGGGTTCACAGTGTGAGCACAAATGCACCGCGCGAGTGAGCTTATTGGGACACTGCGCCCGGACGACGCGGATGAGTTAGCGTCTGAAGTGGATGGTTCAGCGCCGAATGAAGTTGTTGTGTGTGCAATTGTACCGAGTTGCTGCGAGAGGCCAAATCGAGGTTAAGATGCTGAATGAATGGGCAGAATGGGGCGCCGTTAGAAAGCGGCACAAACGCTCTCCGGAGGTGAAGTGGGCCCGACGCGGAAAGCAGAGCACTCTAAGGACCCAAACGGGCTGGGCGGGCTAAGGCCATTTCCGCTCGTCAGTAGTAAAGCTTTGTCACCAGTTTGTGTTTTCTGGTTTAGTAACTAAAATTTGCTTACGTTTTTTGTATCCATTCCGGCGTTCCGTTTGTCCGTGACGGTGAACGGATCACGGAAGGATTCGCGGGTTCCACACCGGATTGTCATCGTCCATTTCGGCGGTGTCACACAAATGTTACCGGCCGGATACGCGTCAACTGGCCAGGTACAACTGACACATGATTTATTACCGACCCGGCTCGGTGTCCCGGGCCGGGAGAGCCAATTCGCGTTGTGGTGTTCCCGTTTCGCTAGGCAAAGTAATAACGTCGTGATGGACGAAAAGAATGAAACTTTGCACTGGATGAATGGAGAACTAGAACGGAATTTATAACTGAGAATATAAATCCATGCATCTGGTTTAGGTTCAGGATTCGGATTACAGATTTTGTAGCTCGTGATAGACCGTTCTTTGGGCATCGGATGTGGCGTGTTCTTTGCTTTCGACTGGGTTCTTCTGCACAATTAATGCACCGGGTTGGCTTATCATCAAATTTTGGCCACAAACAAAAGTCTGTGAATCATTTGTCGTATGCGCCAAATTAAAGCGGATGTGACTCGTCGGAAGCCCTCCAATCGACGGGTACTCGAAACTCACCGTGATCGAATCAAACTAAATGTAATGGAATGTGATGAAGTGAATTTGATGTCCGAACGAATTATAACATTCTATACTATGAAATCTATCTCCTTTCTCCATTAAGTCCATAGCGCGTCCGTCTGTCCACCGAACATCGGCTCAAAATACTAATCAAATATGCGGATAGTTGTTTTGGGTTTAAAGCTCTCAAAAGAGTTCAATTTCTCAAAAATTAAACAAAAGTGCACGTTAGAATGAGAAGAAATAGGTAACGTTCTTGCACTTGTTAATGGACATGTCGAGGTTTAGTAATGACGACGAGTAACGACATCGTGATTATTTGCTCTGGCAATATTGCATAGTGGGTCCAGACTGGGACATCATTAATTATAGTAGACTCAGGCATAAGATGCTTTCTTATGACCCGCTCAGGATCCGGGATACTAAGCGCTAATGTGACAGCCAGTTAATGCAAAGTACATTCTAATATGACAGTTATGTTGGAACCAGCCAATCCTCAAGGATCCCATCTAAGTTCTACGTGCTTGTAATCAGCCTTAAATGTCTCGAGAAAGAATCTAACCTAACCGTCACGAACGGCATCAACATAATTGAACCTTGAAACCTGAAGGTCCCCACAGTCAAACCGATTGGTAAAAACAGTTTCAGGTCAGATGACAGTCAGGGAGAGAGGAAGGACTCGGACCACATTACAAAAGTCGGACAAACGCCAAAAGTTTTGTTTTTGACAAGACCACATGCGGTCAAAAGCGGCACTAAAGTCATTTTAAACTGTTGGCGTTAACCGACCGCATCGTGTTCTTAGATCCCGAGAGGGATGTTACCTGAAACCAGTCCGTTTATGGTTCGTTAAAAAAGTTTAACCGGTCCAATCGTTCTTACAATACTGTCGTTCAACGGTATGCATAATGAATACTGTAGAGGCTAGCGATTGCGCTTCCCTGACACACGATGGACTTGGAAGCCATCGCACTCCCAGCTCCCGGAACGGCGCACTGAATGCTGAACCAAAGGTGATGCTCTCTGTCGGAGCACAAACGACGCTTTCCGCCATGCCGATGCTGCTGCCTGCGGTATTTGTGGCCAAAGCTCTATGTGAGTCGCTCTGCCCGGGGCAGCAAATTCCCCACAGGAAACGGGGCCCGACAGCGGCCGGAAGTAAACCGGAAGCTGTCCCACACAAACGGCAGACAAATCGTAACAATCGGCGGCAGTAGCTGGCTGGCCGGTCATGGTGGGATGATCCAGGTCGTACACGAAGCCGGGAGCTCGCGTTCGGTCCCGGGCGATGGATGAGCACATGAGTCTCTCCCGTCCCGTCACTCATTCGTCACGCGGCGTGTGAACCTCAAAAAATCAATTTCTGTCACAAATGCCGGGCCTGCGCCCGGGCCCCGGGTCCGGGCCCGGGCATTGCATCGATTGCGCTCCGGTCGCCACCGAAACCACCGAAACGGGGCGTTCGCCGAGCGTTCGGATTATTGGCCACCGTGAATGCGATTGCAAATCCCACTGAAAACAGGAATTTGGTTATGCTTTATTGGTTCCGTAAATTGTCGCCGCCTGGATCGTGGCCACGCGGGGACCTTAATCCTGGCCCAGGGTCCGGGGTTCTTTTTTACCGACCGAACCGGTCCGGGGGAATGCACGCTAATGGAAGCATAATTGTTTAGGCTATTTGCAGCGATTATATCAAATATTCAACCAGACACGAAATGGGTTTCCGTAATCCGCCGATCCGCCGATCCGGTTCGGTACGGTGTCCATTTGTTTTCGGCGGAACCACTTTGCATTTAGGATGGGCATAAATTAACGAAACAACTGCACTTCTCTGGGTACAAGAAGAGGCCAATCGATAGGAAATCGCTGACGTAACGGAGGCTCCACTATTAGTTGGTCCAAAAACAGCGCAAAGCAGGATTGCCATTGCAATGCACACGAATCCTGTTCCGCTGGGTTGCATCCCAGAGGGTAGAAGAAAAAGCTTTGACCACCGTTTAATGAATTTATTGATTCAATGGAAGCCAAAAACAGCTGCGCACGGAACTTTTACGGATCTTTAGACACACAAAAAAAAACCAAGCCTTTCGATCTTTCTTATCGAACCCCGTTGCTTGATTCCGGTTCCGGACTTCCACATCCGGAAACCATCTGGACTGCGTTTTTTTTTCTTGTTCCCCCCCGTACGGCCATTGTGTAAGGCTACGGTGAGGGAATTCAATTAGTTTTCAAATTAAAAATCACCGGATCTTTCCTAAAAGTCCGCATCGAAGCGCCAAGGAAGGAAGAAACAAAATCGCTGCCACTGGCCAGCAGTCCGGGGTCCGGTGCTCCGGTGGTCGGAATGGATTTTCTCGAAGCGGTTCGGTTCGGTGACCGGTTGGCCACCGGCCAAAACTGATTAAATGCCACATGTCCGTGTGTTCGGTGTGGCAATTCCTGTCACTCGCCCAGTCCCACGCGCTGACCGATGACGGGGGCCCTGTGGAAAAGACCCTGCTGCCGGAATCGATGGCTCGATTCCAAAAATGTGATCGGTAATGAAAGTCTAAATAATTGAGCGCTTTTAAATCCGAGGCCCGACCCGACGACCGCAACCAGTTGCGGAAAGGATCCGGGGTGCCCGGTCACAAAAAGCCCGGAAAAGCCTCCGATCGAAGCCGGTGTCATGATGGGCCCCGGGATGACCCGAAAGGCTGCGGCTGCTCGGCCAGGAGTACCCGGCACACGGAATGAGGGCGCTTGTTGGACGTCAATTTGCAGATGGAAATATGATACACAATACGGCACTGTGGCTCGCGCACGGCGACACCTATCCCCTCCGGTGGGTTCCGGTGGTCCATCGGAAATATTGATGAGCCGCGTCGTCCGGGGGCCATCTCAACACTCAGTCGGACGGACGGACGGACGAAACCAACCTGTCACCGGCACCGTCGGGCAACATCATTATGGAAATGGGCGCTGGGGCTTGGTGATGATACTGATCGAATTCGAAAAGTGTTTCTTCCTCCTAATGCTGGCAACTAGTGTGTGGACGTGAGTGGGCCACAGATCCGCGTTTTGCTGGGGAAGCAAAACAAAGGTTCTCGTTGCAGAGCATCATAGAAATTCATGAACTTCCCACGTCACACGTTCTCAAACGACAACCCGGTTCCTTTACGTGGTTCCCTTGAATATTCCATTTCCAGAGCACAGAGTAAGGATGGGCGCCGATGCGAAATGCAATTAATTGCACTAATCGTGCTCACGGCCGCAAAACTAATAGCCTACGGCAATTAACCAAACGCTGGGTGCGATGCATCATTTCGGTCGATCATCATCAATCATCAACTCTCGGCCGACTGGGCCATGCTTTTGGGTAGCAAATTTATCGCCCAAATAACGTTGTGGCCATCCATCGGTTCGGTTCGATGTCGATTGGACCAAATCGGATACTTCACTCCCTGGGTCACTGCTCCGACCAGATCGCCGGGGCTGGCAGGACTCGCACCTCACCAGCACACACGCGTGTGTGCAACAAGCGAAGCAATGCATCATGGTTTTGTAATAATAATCCATTGTTTCACTGGCTGATCGGTTTTGTTGCACCTTGGTTGTTGCGCCGGTCAGGATCAACCCGAGGTCCCGTACGGGTCCGTTGGTCCGTTTTATTGCCTACCAGCCAGCCAGCCGGCCCGGTTTGCCTTCCTGGTTTCTAGTGCTCGCGGCACCGATGGAGGAAATGCAATCTAATTTCCTATCATTGGAAGTTGAATTATTGCATCGAAATTCAATAAAGGGGGTCCTTTGTGGCCGGCGAAAGGATCCGACGGAGTCACCACGTGTGCTCGTTGGCCAAAATCTCATGCCTGTTGGTAGCTTAATCTTGGTCGTTGGCCACCCGTGTACCGTACGGACCGTAACGGACGGTCCCTCCTCTCTCTCTCTCTCTCTCTCTCTCTCCGCACGTATCAATAACGGCCTCGAACGGCCAAACTCAATTATAAATTTCCCCGAGCCAGCGAGGCCGCCCCGAGGTGGGTAAAATTGCGAAAATCTTCGATGCACAACTTTCCCGTGCACACGTGGCCGGCGGTGGTGACCGTTGCCAGGAGCCAATCAGCAGACAAGGACTCTAATCCTTTCTGGAAGGCCTCCAATGGAACGGCAGAGCAGCGGGCCGATAGTTTTTGGGACGCATGTCACCTGCCTCGGTGGCGCTCCGGTGTTGGGGCCACCTCGCGTATTAGTTTCGTGTCCGGTGGAATTAGTGTCCATTTTCGTTAACACACTCTTGCGGATCCTCCTGCGTATCAAAATGATTGCAAAAAATCTGAAATCTTTAAAATAATCTTCAAAAAGAAGAAATTAGACATTTGTCAACGCAACGAGGGTTTTTCCCTTCGATTTGCAACCCGAAACGGGGTTGATTGACGTGATACGAGTGGCGTCGAGATGCGCGGCCAAATATCTCGAGCGAATGAAAGGACGGATATTGGAAAATCCGTCCCATCCCATTCATGGACTGACGACGCGGAGCAAACCTGTGGCAACCTTAATCGCGCAAACCCTTCTTTAATCAACCACGCCTCAGCGAGCCAGTATCGGTATCGATTTCTTATCGTACGCGAGGGCTCCATAAAAAGGATACGATATTATTTACATATTATTAGATTCGATCAATTTCTTCGCGGTGGCCGCGGTTCATTCACGCACTCAATCTTCGCCTAACCATTGGCCATAAACGTACACCGTGGCTCGTACACCGTTGTCCATTCATTCATCAAGTTCTGTTTTGTTGGCTTCTTTTAATGGGAAAAACTCGCCCGGAAGGGCCCAGAGGGGCCCTAACGTGGGGAGGGTACGGCTGAGGTTTACGCAAATATTGACGGCTCAAGGTTTCGTGAGGCTTGAGCATCGCTTCGGCGTCGTTGCCAGCAGTTTCAGGGAAATGTAACGTTATTATTAACCTTAAGTCTTCTATTTTGTGTTCGGGCCAGGGAAAGGTAGCGATGAATCTTTTGGGCGTCCCTTTGCCGAGGTCTTTGGTGGCATGTGCCGTCGGGGACAATAAATAGGCTTTGTGCGGTTCGCACTAAATGCCGAAGGAAGCCCTTAGACCGTAGTGCTTAATATTAAAAGTAATAGCTTTTTTTCTTCGTTTTCTGAAAAAAGTCTTTTAAATTAGAAAGCAATGAGTATTTATCCAAAAAGGCAGATATTGATACAGACCATAGCGTAGCTATAGACCAAACTACGCACAGCTTTGATAGCTGCAATGAGCCTTAACTGGGAAGTTATGCCTTTGCTTATTGGCTTAAGTTCGGACAAGTCACCAAAAATAGTAAATACTTTTTGCGAGGTGTACAAAACTTGACTAGGCCACGTTACGGCCATTGTAGCGTTGTGAAGCCTTGATGACAATGGAATTAGAAAACAAATATTTATTTCTTTACCCTCGCATCATTGTTTATCAGTTAACCCGGCAAGTGACGCAGCATACTGAATTATTCACCATTAGTTCTCTAAATTGCCTATTAGTGACCTAAGCGACCTTGTGTTAATATTTATTAATATGATTTAATTGAAAATAAAATATGATTGACCAAGCATTATAATCCTTACTGCTTCCAGATCTCTTCGCTGTCGGTCCAATCTCCACACGGTAAGTGGTTTCCTCTATCAGCTTTCTATCTTTAAGCGCCCAATATTTGTGCAAGTTTCTTTAAAAGGTCCCCAAAGCTGAAAATAAATACACCTTTGTGTATCGATCGTTCGATCGGATGAGCCAAACTAATGCTAATCTTCCGAACAACGTGATATTCTCTATTCAGAAAGTTATTTACGAATTACGGAACTTTTCGCTCGAGGCACGCTTCCGGTCCGAGAACGGCGAAGCTTTTCACTCGCTACCGGTGTCGTAACGTAATTTTAGAGAATTACACCCTTTCATCCCGGTGCGCCCGGGGGCTGCTGTGCTGCAAAAATTCGGCCAACTTTCGCCGCGTGCGGAATAAATTGTAGTTCGTGGAGCGAGTGAGCCCCCGAGTGACGGCAGCAGCATTCCCAGGGAGACCCACCATTTTAAACAATACTGTGGTAATTTCCATCACTATCATCACACTCTTTTTTTTTTGCGTACATTCCAAAGGCTTTGGGACCCCGGCTCGAGATCGGACAACAGAAGCGAGTTGTTAGAGCAGAATGCTACTGTACTTGTAATGTGGTGGACCGTGTGGTCCTGGCCGGAGAAGGTCCCTAAAAGGGTTAGAGAACGAAGCGCAGAAGCAGAGCGAGCGAGAGAGAGAGAGAGAGAGCGGTAGTCAGAGTGAGGGAAACTTTTTGCGCCATCGTTCGCAGCGTCGGAGTCTGCCTGCCATATAGCTTGGTGTGGCTTCGAGCGACCCGCAGCAACCTTTTCCCATTATCCGACCGGGAAGCCGGGAGTGCCGGGACGGGGTGTGTTGAGTTGAAAGTTTGCCAGAGTAAATTGCACAACTTTTCCCCGGAGAGCCGGTGCCGCGAAGCCAAGCCGCTAGTCGGGTCCCGGCCCGAGAAAAGGCGTGGCACAGTTCCGAGCCCGGTCCGAGAGTCGATGAAAATCGATGCCAACAGCAGCAGCATTTGCAGCTGGCTCGTTAGCTCGCTTTGGTTGTTGCTTGGCTCCTGCTGCTGCTGCAATTGCATTTTATTTCTTTACGTTCGTCTCGGTGCAATCAGTACGGCACCAGCGTCCAGCGTTTTTCATCATGCCCCAAGACCTTTCGCTGGGGGCCTACTCTTAGAGGGCACGGCCGTGTGCACCGAGCAGTGTGCTGGCAGCGTGCCAGGACCTTTCTGGGCTCTTCCAGGACGCCGGCGTATGTGGACGCGTTCTTTGCGATCCCCCCTATCCCCTACGCCTTCGGCAGGAGATGACATTCTGTCGGACATTGTCGTCGACAAAAGGCTCTGGCGGCCTTCGACAAATCGGGGTAAACTCAGGGAACGGAACGTGACCCCGGGGTCCGGGGGACCTTTACTAGGGCGGTCGGTTGGCCAGCCTTCATCGGTGGAACTGTCGGAGTCTGTTCACGACGATTATATTCGCATTCGACAGGACCCCACCTTCGGCTTGCAGTAGCGGGGGATAGCAGAAGGTCCCCGAGGCGAATCCGGTTATTTCCGGCAACATTACTACTCCGCCGCTGGATGGTTCGATTGCCGTTCAACGTCGATCGCCGTGTTGCACCCAAAAGACGTGGTTGGGGCCTTCGACTTTTTTTTCCTATTCCAAATGCCATTAAGTTGACGAAAAACGGTTCCATTCGTGTGCTGTTCCGGTCGATGGCCATTACTTAGAATTTATTCTTTGCGTTCACTAGTTCGGCTTTCGAATGGTTTGTGAGTTGCACTCAGGTTAGCCAAAGACCTATTGTGGATCTCTATCTATTGTGGTTCCTTTTTGGGCATTTGAGACCCCAAACAAGGGTCAAGTTTCACAGCGTCCATTCCAGTATGTATTTATTCTTTATTTAAACTCAGGCAAGTCACAGGCTCTGAAGTTCTACTTATTCAAAGAGAATTAAGAGAGCTTGGAACAATACGCCTAATACGTACGACGTTCCAGATACAAGCATAACAAACACGTACTCTGTCCTTTGTTCGTCTATTTGCCCTTTTGTGGATTCCACACCGAGGCCCATAAATTCTAAACCATTGACGATAAAAAGGACACCCCGATTCGACTCCAGGATGGGCAATGGACTTTTATTGTCGTTTCGGGTTTAATTTCGAGTCTCCCGGACCGGTGTAAAATTGCCGTCCAGCTACCCTGCAAAAGGGGGCCCCCATTAGTCCGTGGTGTCCGTTGGTCCCCTGCGTAACCGAAGGCTATCGAATGCACCTGGATGCAGTGGATTCGGTCATGAATCCGATTCCGAAACGCTTGTAAATACTCCATTGAACTCAGTGCGGTGGACCCTCGATGGTTCTGATTCCCTCGACCATCGTAAAGCCCCATCCGTAAACCATTTGGAATCTGGGGCTGGATCGGAACAATCCCTTCCCATGTCATTCCTCATGGTTGACCACTGTCCAGTTCCATCGATCGATCAATAAAGAGCCATTTCGACCGCTCGATGCGTCGTGTCAATTTTAAATCCCTTGAACCTACGTCAACACCCGGACGACGACAACGACTCCATTTGTAGCTCTGCTCAGCAAAATTGCTAGGGTTTCGTCGCCTGCTACAATAACGTCATAATTATGTGTTCTTCTGGTGGTCGGCACCGCGTCACGGCTTAAGGGTCAGTCAACACCCGCCGAGGTCATTAACCGCGAGCCGTTGTTATCGGCCAGGTTTCTGGGTCGCTCGCCTTACAGCCGTTAATTAGCATTACGTACACAATGTGTAAGTTGCTCATTTTTAGCTCTGCTGAAGTCTGACTAATTGAACGCTGCGTACGCAATGTATTTGTATTTGGTCACGTATAAGTCGGCCATAAGCAATCGATAACGGGCCGCCGTTACATTGTGCCTACTTCCGGAGTTTTGGATCCAGCAAAATTGGATTAGAAAGGGGAGCAGGATTAGGCTTAGGGAGGCGCATACTCCGTGGCCAGTCCGGCGAGTATTGAGAAATCCAGGCATATTATATTATTATATTCAGCTAATCAGCTAATTGGCTAATGTTTCACTGAAATTGAAAAAAAAACTAAATGCAGAACTTTCTTTGCGCTGCTGCGTGCTAAATTCACCACCCTAGGCCACCGTTTTCACCACGGGTCGGGTGATAATTTCACCACACAACCACCGTACGCAACTTGCCTATCGGTCTTCCCATTCTTTCCCTGCTCCGGTGCATTAATATGCTCACGATGTGGGGGGGACCGGGGACACCGGCCCCCCGCTGGCGGCTCAGTTGTGGTCGTGAGCACCACACGCGGGCCCTGGGTTTTGTGTGCGTGCACTACCTTGGTGGGCCTGGGCGGTTGGCTTCCCTGTCGGATTAGTGTGGCCGGCTGGCCGGCCAGCCGGCCGGTTTGGGGTTCCGTCGGTTGGTCGGCCCGTGGCCACCGCTCAGTTGTACGTTAACCGCCAACGGGTGTGTGAGCACGCGCGTCTCTCCTTTTCTCTTTGCGTTGCGAGGATCTTTTTTTTTGGTTTGGTTTCACCCAACCGGACCACACCGGACCGGCTGGTTTTCCGTTCGTTGCTTTCTCGTTCGTTCCGTTTAGTTTCCGTTTCCGTTTCCGTGTGTGCGCGTTCGTGTTTATTTCGGTAGGTCCTTAAAAGGTCGTTCCTTAAAAGCCACTCCCGTCCCGTCCTTTAGCTACCCGCTTTGCACTCGCTCGACCACCCGCTCTTGATCGTTGGTGGTCCTTGTGCGTAAGCAGAGCGGCTATTTCCTGGAAGTGATCACACTTCGAAGTGCCCTCGTGTGCGTGTCTGTGTGCGCGTTTTCTTTCTTTTCTCACAAAGTGTGGCCGCGCGGCCAACACGCTCGCTGGACGCTTGACGTCACTGCACGTGGTGGTGCGTGCGGCGATGCTGAGGACTGC
The DNA here is from genome assembly GCF_943735745.2 of Anopheles bellator. Classification (NCBI taxonomy): domain Eukaryota; kingdom Metazoa; phylum Arthropoda; class Insecta; order Diptera; family Culicidae; genus Anopheles; species Anopheles bellator. Next base: position 74,603,383 of record NC_071286.1, on the reverse strand, counting down.
TGTTTTCGACCGTCGATTCCGCTGAAGTGTAGCCGCTGGAGAATGCAATGTGTAAAATCCGTACAAAATCGGCCAATTGGTTGCGAGAATCAATCCGCGTAATGATGGTGATTTGGAGTGCTGCAATCGAGAAGAAGTAGACGGTCGTCGAAGTTTCGTCGGTGACGGTGAAGATTGCGAAAGAAATTCGGCAAAACGGTTACATAATAAAAGGAAAATTCATACCCACCGACCGCCACGTGGCGGTGCTAGGGATCCGAAGTGAATTAACGGCCGCGGGTGACATAATGGTGGTGGAATTTTCCGGCACCAAATAAACAGAACGACGCCCGTTCATTGTCATCGCATTTTCCACCCCATTTTCCACCAAGTTTTCTCCACGCGCGCACAGACACATGAGGGCGCGCGTACGCAGACAGACACAAAACGTCACACACTTTTGGGTTCTCCTCAGATTGCGGTGCTCTCTTTCGCGCCGATGAAATGCTCCGATTGAACGGTCGTTACATTTACCGCTAAATATAGGCTCGTAGTGTCCCTGTCTGCCCCGTGCCCCCCATGTCGGTCGGTTGTTGTATTTATTCAATTATTATTAATACCCAAACCCGGTGGTGGTGGTAGCGCGGTGCTGTGTGCCGAAGACCCACGTCTCTAAGGAGGTTCCCCGCCCGAGACGACACCGAGTAATGTTCCTGCGTTCCCTCGCGCCCGCGCTCGATCTCTTCTGCACCGTCCTCTCGTCTCGGTGCTTATTATTATAGGTGAGTTTGTGCTTTATTTTTATCTTTTTCCTTCCGCTTTTACGACGCAGCAGAAGCCACAGTTCGGAGTGCGGGTCCTCGTGGGTCCGGAGTTCCGCCCGATTCGAGCGATTCGATCGTTCGCACGGACGGTGGTTCCCTCGCACTCCCTAAGTGATCTGTTTATACAAACTCGCGTTAAAATGCGTTGAGTGGGCCGATGAGGTAAAGAAGGTCGATTGGAAACCGTGTTCCGTGTTGCGGGAGGCCCACTTTATTCACCCAACTTTGGGCCGCCCATCCTTACGCCTGAAGAAAGGGCGGGCCATTTCGGCCATAATTTACTGTTATTATACGCTCGGCCCGAAACGATTTTAAACGATTTGACCCGCGCTCGATGCATTTCATCGCCTTGCCCCGAAATGGACCGTCGGTCGAATCTAAGGGTTCGCTAATCATCTTCGATAACGACAGCCGGCCACATGATCAGCATGCCCATCCGCGCTGGCATCGGTCGGCCCAATCGGTCGATCGGGATTCATTAGTGTTTTGGCCGACAATTTATTGGGGGCGATAAAATTAGCCACGACACGACGGTGGCCGTCTGGCTGTGTGGTGTGCCACCATTATTGCCACCATCCATTTCCCACATCCGGCGGCATTCCAGCGGGGGCGAGATTAAATGACCATTAGAGGCTGGGCTGAAGATTATGGATGCAACGGACGGTTGCAGTTTCCGGATAGGGCGGGCGAATTTGGAGCCCGAAAATAAAAAAACTCGGCCTCGGGATCCCCCCCGATCAAAGGATTACGCGGCTGCTTCCGGGCGTTTGGGATTAGTTTTAATTGTCATTCTAGGCCGGAAGCAGCTGTGGCGGAGGGTGTTTGAAAAGGACCGGCCTGAAATGGATTGTTAATGACCCGCAAATGATGGACACGGACTTTGAGTTGATCCCCGGAAATGTTAAAAAATGGATTCCTTCCGGTTTAGGGTTAGGCTGGAAACTTATCGTTTCAAAACAAAACTAAATAGGACCTAAAAGGCGCTGCTTGGTATGTGATCTATTAAAAATTCCGTTCCCGGTTTTGTTTCGACCACATCATCAGCTGACCGCCCTCTCGATAAACGTATTCATTTCGCTGTCAGAGCATATTCATTGTAGAGGCGCCATTTTAAAAACAAAAGACCAAAGAACAAAAGATATCATTTAATCAATTCCGACATGCAGCCTGCCGAGCACAGGGACGCCATGAAATGGCGAAATGGTCAAAACATACTTCGAACGGGGCGTTACGACCACACTCCTGCTCCGTGATTCAATCGGAGTGGCCAAAGATTCATTCCCAAAAACTAAACACCAAACGCGCCACGTCCCGATCCCTTTCCCGATGATGATCGCGCGATGACGAGACCGCCGCGGCGGTCGCATCCATCCGATCCTCGGCCGCCGAGTTGGGAGTTCAGAAATTTTACGAAAATAGAATTCGTGAACAACCGTGGGTGTCTATTTTTGGGGTCCTCCTCAAAATTCGGCCGTAAACACTCGGCCGACTCGGTTCCGACTTTTGCGCTATTTTCCTTCTGTCCGCCATTTTCCTGTATCACGGAACACGGAAAACTAACGGGCTGGCTGGCGATGGGAGGCTTTCTGTTTCGCTCTCCCTCCGGCTGCCTGGAAAAGGGTCCGGGTCGGATAGTGGCGTTTCGAATTTTCTTTGCCGTCGTACTCATCCCCAGGATTGCCGCAAAGCACTGAGCCGGGCGCGGGTTTGAAACTCCCACCGTTAAGCGGACCGAAAGAGGGCGTGCGGGCGCAGGATGTTATGGAAAACTATAAAAGAAACACCCGAGACAAAATACACATTCGAAGGACTTCATCTCCAACGCCGGTGGCGAGGATTTGATGGATGGATTGGGAAACTTGTCCCCAGAACCGAACCGAATCGGATTACCACCGGGGAGAGAGAGAGAGCGAGAGAGTGATGGGAGCTTCTAAGCCCTTAATCAAATCCCCGGTTCGGTCGCGGAGGGGACAGAGGGAACGAAACTGGTGCTCTCTTGCTTCGCGTCCGCGATGAAGTGTTGGTCTTGGTTTGAAAAATCCAGCCATTTTTCCTGCTCTTGGCGCATCACTCAGCACGCCGGATCGGGTCTCGGCGGCGGGTCCTCAGTCGGTCGTCGTCAGCCGCAGTTTCCCCGTGGTGTCCCGGACCCCGGACGAAAGACGCCAACGCCCACAGTCGTCGGCCAACTTCAATGCCTCCTTTCGGCAAACAGCAGCAAATGGCCAAAAACGGAAGTGGCACACAAATTGGAACCGAATCAACTCAAAGGACAAACTTTGGCACCCGAAAGAAGGGCCCGTAAACTTTCTTCTCGGTACTACGGTTGTGAGGCCTTATGGACCACCGGCGAAAGGAGGCTTCTTTCTTACGAAAAGCGACCAGAACGCCACAGTCCACGAGTTCTGCCGAAGCCGAGGGCTCCAGATGTGGCAAATTAATCATGCAAAAAACGGGGAACAAAAAATACTTCTTTGTCTATGTCGGGCCAAAAAAGGCCTTCGTCTGTGGGGGGCGCCTTTGTTTGGTGTGTCTGCGTTGTGTGTGCTTTCCAAGAACGCAGGAGGAGCCCAGGATCGGGAAGCAGTCGGCCCAATTGGACTACTGTCATCGTGTCGCCCCGTATGACGACTGGCTCTCTTGATGGCCTGGATTTTGAATTGAAATCCACGGGCCTGGGCGTGTTCAAAGTGGCACCGTCTGCTGCACGGACCACCCCGGGGGAAGAACTCGAAGATGAGGCCCCCGCTGGTTGTTTATTTTCGTAATTTAAAATTAAGATGCACTTTCGGGTGCGATTCCGTTGCACTTCTCCGGTGGCACTTTGCCGGTTCGCTGTCTGTTCAAAGCCCAGCCCAAGGCCCCGGTGCTCTTGGTTCCGAGGTTCCAGTTTCTGTGTCTCTCATATCGGTGCCGTCCCGAATTTATGCATTCACCAACCCCAGCCGGGATGTGCCAGCGGAATATTTGAACATTACCGCTCCGGCCCGGGCTATGCGCCCGTGTGTCCCGAAGTCTGGAGAGGCTGACGCGCATATTATGGAACACCGGAAACACTTTGCCTATCCCGACGCCACCGCCGCCGCCAACGCCCGGTCGAGCATCGAATATGCATAAATGATGCATTCGATGGCGTACACCACGCTCCGGGGGCCGCTGGTCCCACGTGTGCCATTTGGGAAAAAGGTGGCCACCGACTAGAGGCCGTCCTATGGTGCCGTTCGGATAAAAAGTGATGAATTGTGTGCTTAATGTTTTATGGTTGTCCGTCGCACCAGCACCCCCGCACACCCGTTCCGTCGTCGGGAGGAACCTTGACCGGGTCCCGGGTTCCGGGTGACATCCTGTTCCTGTTTCGGGGGGTTTATTTTTTTACTCGCGCCCCCCGTAGATAGGGAAAGCAATTTATTGCCACTGTAAATAGGCGCACCGCTCCCGTGGCGTGGCGAGTTTTGCAAAAAACTTAGATAACCACTTGGTGGTGGTGCCCTAGTTTCCGGAGTTTTTTTTGCTGTTGCCGAACCCCGTTTTTTGGGCGAGATCCGTCGAGGGCCGAGTTTTATGAGATTTTACGTTAGAATTTTGAGCTCATGTTGCTAACCTAACGCGTAACAGTTTGCCGGCCATCGGGGTTTATGGGTTTGAATAAATTTGAATTCAAAATTTACGCACACACGGAGAGTCTATCCGGGGGGAGGAATGGTGGAGTAATAAAGCTGTAAACCTTTAACAAATTTGGCATTTGTCCCTTTTTCAAACCGGGCTTTTCTCGGTTTCCAACGAACGAGCAGAGGGAACGGAATGTTCCCGGAACCAGAACTGGCTTAAGCCACACAAAACTGTGACCCCCACCCCAGTAAGCCCGAATTGGTCAAATTCGACGAACGAGCTAACGAGATGCTATTTGAAGGCACCTTTTTGGGCCATTGTTTGATATTTTTACATCGGTATTTAAGACCACAGGTCCTTCTGGGAAAGTTATAGGATTTTATCGGTCCTCATAAAGTTTATCACTGCTGCGGTCTTTATTTCCTGCTGGTCTTCATTCCCCACTATTGATGGGCAATTAATATTGACAATCGACAACAAAGGCCCCCCCCGCATTCTGTAGCAAGTGTTAATTTCGAAACCATCAGTGAGTGTGAGTTCTTCCAACCCGTGAACGCCCGGAAAGCGAACTTCACCTTCTGTGGTCTGTCCTGGCGTTGTTGTAAAAATATCCAATTACATTAACTGTGCGTGCACACCATTCCATTCACCGAACGGAGGCGCTATCGATCGCCTGATACGCCTGACGGCGTGTAGCGTCCGTTAACACTGGCGTGCGGCTATGCGCCTGTATGTTTAAGTCGAGGGTGAAAACGGTGTGACATGACACTCTGACACCCCCAGCAAGGGCCGTAGGGGATCTCTCGGTTGTGTCTGCACGGCTTCCGATACGCGCACAGCACGTGTCTCCCCTGGAATCATGTTCGGTGTCACTTCCGCGAAACAGACTCGGGTCCTTAGGCCGCTCGTTGCGCAGTTGATGGCGCGAATTTCGAACCCAAAAAGTTCACTGACCCGCGGATTGGGCAGGCCGTTTGTTCCCCGAACACAAAGCTATGCTGCGTAAATGATGCGTGCGTCTGCGTAAGATAGAATGTGACCGAAAACCGTGCTAAATATAAATCTGAACGGCACGGCGCGATGCTGTTTGCGTCGTGTGCCCGCTGTGGTGAGTCGTTATTAATCCTTGGCCTGGCAAGACGCGGGACGGATCCTTCATCGGAATGGGAGCGGAATTTTCGACGTATCCGACACCTGACGACGTGCAGCTTAAAGGGAGCTAATTTTCCGCATCACCAGGCCCGTTCGATCGATTATCGATCCGCGGGAGCCCGAAACCATCCAGGCGGGGGTCCTACTTTTGATTTTGCTTATCACTACCGGGTGTCGGGCCGGTGGATGGTCCGTGTTTGATGGGGGGGGTAATTACGAGGGCCCCATATGGCCCATATCCTGTGCGCTCTCGGATAACGCAGGCGATAGTTTGGCCACACGCGCGGACCCTTTGCGGAAATGGTAGGAGAAACTGGAACTATGCCTTCCTTATCGCAGGACGATGGTGGTGTGTTGTGATAAACTAGAAATTCATTAATGATATGCTGTGCTGTGTTGGGGGTGAACCCAAACCAAATAATTACCCCAATCCACCGAGGGGTAGCGATACTCGTTATCTTGTGGATAAAATTTCACCGAATCTTATTATCTTGGGTATAATTTAATTCCCAATAACCATTTTGAAGCCTAGCCATCATAACCGATATGAAATCTAAAATCTCATTGGTTTAAACTTCAATCTTACTTCAATTCAATATTGATGCTGCAACTGTGGGCAGTTTTAGCATTTAAAGATAGAGATTGCTCATTGAGTTTTAATCAGTAATCGTACAGTAGGTGGAGTTTCCCCATTCATGATTCCGTTACGTCACATCAATGAATAATCCGAAACAAAAGAGAATAGAACTCAAAACGGTATAGAAGTAAGCGCTTTTCACCAACTAAGCACTATAAACGCTCCACCTGGCTCCATTAAATGACAGTTCACAGAAACGAATAATTCACAAATTAAACAAATGGGTAAAGCAAATTATAACAGTAAGGGGGCAGCTTTTGCTAATTCAAAATCGATTGAGCGATCCGTAAGGGCGTAAAAGTTTCAATTATTAAACAACCTTTTTCGGTGAGGAACGATACGGTTAATCATGCTGAGATTTCCTCCTTTTTTCCTGCCATCCCAACGACCGATTTACCATGTTTTCATTTAATTCCGAATCGACATATCCCGCGGAACGGAACGACGCGGCCAAATAATTAAAACGCCCCCAGGCTTTTGGCCATGTTATTTCATGCAAATCAGGCCGCGACGCACCGAGGGAAATCTTTCGGATTTAATTATACAAAATTTTGTGTTTTTCCTCTTTCTGTATGTTCTCTCTTCTGAACCGTGTGTGGCACCGTTTTTGAGGCTCCGGATCAGAATCTTTCGCCGAACAGCGAAGCCGCGAGCGGAGTCAGCAAGTTAAGTTTGTTGATAGACCGGCATCATCCCCGGCGCTTTCCCGGGTTTCTCGGTTTTGTCCGCAGCCGGGCGTTGTCTTCTGATGAAAGTTTTCGCTTCCGGCGCTGGTCGCGTGAAGCGCAAAGCGCGCGTTAAAAGCCGTTCATAAATCACTTCGTAGCAGCAGCAGCAGCAGCGGATCCACCTTCTGCCTGTTTGCTGTGTACGTGTGCGTGTTTGTGTAACTGTTGCCAACCAGTGGCGGATTATGACGCGTCCTTAAAACTCCACTTCCGTGGGAGCTGCCGTGGCTGAGGCTGTTTTCCGTGTGAGCGAACACTACTCCAGCCCCGGCGCTCTCCGATTTAGACCCATTTAGCCGGGAAGCTTTTGCGCGGAACGTTTTGTCCACATTTCCACGCCTCGAATTGCGTCACTCACATCCGTGGGAGTGTGTGGGTGTTTGTGGGACGCACTATTTTGCTGCCTCGCGTTATCGATCGCGATAACGCGCGACACTCGTCCGCGCAAAGCGCGCAAATCACACGCCGCTCTGCCTGCTTCGAGGGATAAGGGACCCCGGAATTAGCAGCCAGCGCCCTAATATTTATGCAACACTATCGCCCCGATGTGCGATGCATTCGCGATGATGATGATGATGATGATGATGATGATGATGATGCAAATGCAACCTCGGCCCAGGAATTTACAGGACTCGGGCTTGGTGGGCCCTTCGGTCGAATCGAATCTCACCAATCGATGCCGAGCACGGCTCTCTGGTGGTCTTATCAATAATTTATCATCACCACATCGCATCGGTGTGGCCACACGGGTCCTGCCGTCTCGATAAGTGAGAAACATATGCACCACAGCCACACAGGCACGGGATCTTGTGGCTGGGAAGGAGCTAAAAGTGTGGAACTGTTGATGGTATCCTTGAGCTCCCCGGTCCGGCATGGCCCAGCCCGGCCCGGACTCATTCATTTGTTAGTTATTTGTACAAATCCCGCATAATTCCGGAGCTAAATCCATATTTGGACACACAGACCGACACACCGATACACACGAGGCGGTGGTCGTTGGTACAATATTTGTGCAAATGGAGTGCACGGGAAAACACATTGGAAACTGTGTGTCCGGCGGCGGCGGCCCAGAACCGGAATCGCCTCGGTTCGGTTTTCGTGTCAGGCTCGAGAGCCACCGTTTTCTATTTGTATTTGTTTGTAAATGAATTATGCACGAAGCCCCGGCGGGGGTCGCTCGGCGGGCTTTTGGCGTCGGTGGGGCAGATTTTCTTTTCGAATTGGCATTGATCCACGAACCGAGAAAACACATGCGGTCGCCGTGCCCGATGAACTGGAGAAGAGGAAAAACTCAACCATAAGGTTCTGAGCCCCGCTGAGCCCGTTCGGCCCTGCTCGGCGTACACCGGATTCCGGAAATCAGTGTTCCCGGTCAGCAGCAGTGTTCCTGTTGCGTAAAAGATGGCCGTCCGCTGGCCTCTCGTATTCAAATCGCAATTGTTTGGCAAACGCGGCGGTGGCGGCGGATTAGGCTGGGGTGGCGGACATTTTGTGTGGGATTATTTTCGTAGAATTTTCATCTGATTTCAGCCGAAGCCGATTCACGAGTTCTTCTTAGCCCTCGGTGATGATTTGTGCGATGAAAGAACGCCTCTTCGGAGCGTTAATGAGTTGCCGGAGCGGAGAACCGTTTCCGGTTTGCGTACAAAAATCACGCCAGCGCCAGTGAAAACTCATTTCCCGTTCGCCACCGATGGCCACAAACTTACAAACGGGAAGGACTCATTTCCCGGCGTTGTGTGCCTGGACTCATCATTCATTTTTATGCTGCCCTCCAAAAGTGGCTTTAAATTTGGCCGCACATCATTATAATAAAATTGTACGGTGAGCCCCCGGGAGGTAGAAAGAGAGAGCGAGCGAAGAGAGGGAGTGTTTGTGGCAAAATGGCCACTCTGGGCTATAAAACTGTCCAGTTTGCGTTACCAAAGGGTGATCACATTAAACAGGGCGTGTGTTGATCTCAATAGAGTTGAAGGTGCCCGCGAAGCAGATTGACTTAATAATTACAACTGAATTACATTTGAAAACAGTGCAAAAATCGTTTCCAGTGACCCATTATTCCTCGTAAGGTCGGTGGACGCTTTGAGGTGAGGCATAAAACCCATCAAACCTCGTCGGAGCTGCATTCCATCGGTGTCTGATTGGCAAATGATTAATTGAGACGTCGGCAAGCATTTTGGAGCCCTGGCGGGTCTGGGCTCCGGCATGACCGGGCGCAATAGATCAATCGAGATTTGAGTGATGCATTTTATGCATCGCGACCTTTTCGGCGCCGACCAGGATCATTTGTTCCACTTCTGTCACTCAGGGCAGCCATCCGTCCGTCCATCGTCCAACTCATCATCCCGAGATGGCTGATTTGTGATGCCATTTTTCAACGGCAAACGTCGGTCCATCCATTACCCCGAGCCATATCCTGCATCGCCTGACTGTGGTTGGTTGTTTGGTGGTGCGCCACCAACGGGCGCTTTCCTATTCAATTCCAACCGCTAACTGCAAGAGGATGCACCCTCTGCGTACGGTTACGGGACGAGAATTTGTGGCCCTTCATTCCTGTGGTTTTCCGGTGCCGTTCTCGGTGGCTTAGCTGTGGACGAAATTGCAATTTACTGGCCCAACGCCTGCGAGCTTCGCCCTTCGCCCTTCGCCTTTCTGAAACGGACCGGTTGCCGTTAGGCACAATCCTTGAAGCAGATCATTCTACGTGATCTTGGCCTCTTCCACCAGACGGCCACCGAACGATAATGATATGGAATCGAGATTTCATGTTTGCTTCCCCCGGCAGTCGGTGGTCTGCGCTCCTCGGCTTCAGCAATGAGATGCACATCTGTTACACATCTTCGTCCGAGGTGGCTTCCTAGAACTTTCCAACCACCGTCCTCCGGGTGAAGCTCCGGAGGAAAATGTTACTTACAATGAGTTCACTCGAGACACGACGGAGCTTTTACGCATCAACTGGAACGAAGCCCGGACACAGAGGTTCATGTGAAAAACTCACAACAGCTCGCTCGTGGTTGGGTACGTTTTATCGGGCCACCAGCGGTGGTTGGGCTACTAACCGAGACTCTGGGCTGCTGGGTTCGCCGGATGTGCCGGATAATAATGGGTCAATATTGACCACCAGCGCGCAGGGCACGTTCGTAACGAGCGTTTCCTGTACAGACCAGGACATCAGGCAACGGGTTTTAAATACACACAGGACACAGAGCGCGGCACAGCTGTGTAAGCAAACAGTTGGTACGGGTACAGTTGGGTCCTGTTCTAGGTGCAGCAAATGCAATGCTTTCTGTAATTTATCTATGTGTTTTCGGTGTTTTATTAGCGCACCAACAGCTTTGGGGTTTAGTTTTATTGTGAGCAGTTATCGAATTTGTTTGCCAATTGCGTTACCGGGACCACATGATTCATGATTCCGGTTTTGCGTGGCAAACCGTTCAACCGAAACCCGTGAGTACTATTTTGTAATTGGTAGTTTCATTAAATATGTATTTTTTGTCCCTATTGTGACTTTCGATCGACCAAACCTTTTATGGTTTTAACGAAAAATTATGCAATTTTAGATCATACATTGGGAATAGAAAAAAATTTTAAATTCAACTTCGGCTCATCGGCTTCGGATATAACTATTTTAATTTATTTTTGTTGGTGTCATTTTCGATTATTTTTATATCCTTCCATTTTTTTAAGAGACGGTACATCGCTCATTGTAAGTGGCTCATATTTCTGCGAAAACATTACAAGAATCGTGCCTTCGTTGCTGAAAATTCACACGAACTACTTACTCAGCCCCGAAGGGCAAAGTTCCAACCCGGGGCGGGGCGTGATTGTGCATTCATTTCACTCCCAATTCCCCCATTTGCCGGCCGTGTCACGTTTGGGCCGTCGACGCCAGCTCACAACTCTTGCGGCGCGCTGACGTCGGCGACGACGACGCGATGATTGCTCAAATTCAATTAAACTTGCACACGGTGTCGAAAGCGACGGGTCAGCGACGCAAGTTCCCAGGCGTCTGCCAAGATGACGTGATTTTTCATCGCTCGGCATCTCGGCATCATCTGCTAACAAAAACTGCTCCCATTTCGAAGGAGCGCTTTCTTTGGGCAACTCTTTTCGGGGCGAAGGTTGCGGGCAACCTTTGCCGCAGGAGGTGGAACTTTAGTTTGCCAAACGGGGGGGAACGTTCGAAATGTGCCGAGAAAGTGCATAAAAGCAACTTCATCAACGGTTCCGTCCCTCAGCTAAGAGACGGCTGGTCGTTTGAACTTCGCTTGCCAAACAGCTGCCGACAGAGGATCTGACCGAGCAAAAACTGGTGGGGGGGAGGTCCATAAATTCATCGGTGGCAACATCGGCGCCGGTAGCACGAACGTCGTGGACAAACATTTGCCCCAGGCGCACAAAGATCAGCTCATCAAGACAATCGCTTTTATGTCCGTGGCGGCTCTGCCGGGTATGCGGGTCCAATCGTGGCCGGGTACCGGGCCGGAATTGATTCGAAAGGACCAACTTCTTACCTCGGTGACCGATTTCGGTTTTCGTATGCATTCGGGGCGACGGTTGATTGTGTAGATTAATTAGCCCCACCGTCGCCTCTCACCGCTCGTTTGCCAAACCGATCATTTCAACGGCTCCAATTTACGTTCCGTTTCATTCGCAGATTGTGAGTGACCACTTGAGGGAAGCCTCAGCCACCGCCATTTCTTTTTTCGACTAGAATCATTGATTTGCGAGCGAGGGAGAGAGAGACCCAAAAGCGGGCTGTGGCCGATCGAGAACTGAAGCTCCGGATCACCGGAGGAAGGAAACATAAAACGGGTGGTAAGTGTTTCGATGCGTTTGGAGTTGCGTTCACAAACATTACGTGAGTGGAGAATGATTGATGGTTTGTATTATAATTTTATTCCTAGTCCCCGTCCCGATAGGAACCGAACCGAGGGGGACCCACGTTCTGTTTTCGGGTCGGATAAGGTAGAGGGAAGCAATTTGTTCCAACTGAACGATATTCGAATTTTGGGCCCAGATTCCTATCAAACTTGTCCACTTATTGGCCACCTGAAGTTGCGCTTTTAAAGCGACAAAAATGACACCCGATGAAGGTCCACCCAGGTTGTGTATATATTAATTCTAAGAACCCTTCTGTTTGGATTCGTTCTCGTTTTACTTCAACCAACCGCGCGATAAGTTAACCCAAAAACCGAAATTGACAAGCGAAGAAAGAATCCCCGGGTGTGATGTTGTCACTTCTCGAGAACCTCTAATCCAATAAGTCCGTTCCCCGTTCTCTGCCTCACTCCCTGTGCGGGTTGCGGAGCGTCAGGTTGACTTTATGCTCAAGACACACATCTTCCGCAAGTGAAAAGGAAGAAAATAAAAACCTTTCCGAGTCTGTTGAGTGAGGCGCTTCAAAAGCAATCGGGTCCCTCGTCAATAAGTGGATATTTTTCTTACCCACACGACACGGCTGCTGTTAATGGGTTTGAAGCGATGGGCGCCGCACTCCGCGCAGCTGACCACGGATGCGCGTGGGACCTCCGGGATGCTTTGGAATGAAATCATAACAAAACGGTGAAATCGATCGGGGCCCCCGACATCCGTCGCACCCGGGTGTATGTTGTTGTAGGGTCGATTATCAGCTTTTCGGGCGACGAGTGTCCGTGTTTTATTTTTGCCGGATACACAGTATCAACCGGAGAAGGAAAACAAAGAAATCGAGCCGCAAGCGATGGAGATGCCCGGTGACCGACGACCGATGGAGGCGCCTGGTGAGTTTCGGCAGCCGATCAAAGGGCCAAAGCTTGCGGGACGCTCCAATCAGCTCGAGGTTTGTGGTCGTGCGTCCCTGGGCATTACTTTGCGTAAACTTTCTGGCCACGCTTTCGTGTAGCCCAAAAATTTCGAAAAGTTTGCGAAAATAACCATTAACTCCCCGTCCTCGGGCAATTTCATCCCGAACCGGGTCCATCTATCGCTCGGTACCACCTTCATTGCGCCACGCGGATCTGTCTCTGTGCGTGTCTCGATAAGTAAATTTAATTTCCCACGCTGCTGTCGCCTTTGTGAGGCGCTGCTCGTACTTTCGGCCGATAACGAACTCGATTACACATGTGTCCCCCTTTCGCCGCACACGCCACTGTCGATGCTTGATGCGCGTAAATGTTTCGATCCCAGCACTGGCCTCGTTCACCATCGGAGAGGAGTTTTTGGGGTATGGGACGCTGATATCGTTAGGGAGTGTCTGTGAATCTCATTTCTTGGTACGAACGGGAAATGGATTTTTATCCATTCACCCTCCACCCTTGGACGCCTTGTCCCCCGCCGGCGCGTTGTCCAAATCTCGATAAACGCTCGACCACGCTCGATATAGGGAAACGCTCTCCGTGCGGTAGGGTTGAGCATATAAAAAGGCGTTGAAATAAACTATTCGAAATCGCGCATCGCGCCCGTGGATTAATGGGGATAATATATTTTTTCTTCCTTTCTCTCTCTCTCGCATTTCTTCCATGTCGTGTGCCGTCACTTAAAGAAGATAAACAGCCAGACACCATCCGGGTTTAGCCAGTGATGCATTAAGTCAATGCAGCGCACAGCGCCACGGTGAATGGTGAAGAAGCAAAACGGATAAAAAACGGACCGGAGAAAAAGCTACCACACGACGAGAAAATTTGTGGCGACGGTGAATCGTTTTACGATCCTGTGCAACCCGGAATATCATCAGTATTACTAGAGCTCTACAGACACACACACCTAGATACGTAGATACACACTGAAGGCTGAAGGCTCACGGCGAGACAAGGCTGGCAACGACGACGACGGTGACGGTGAAGGTGTAGCTCGGCAAAATACGACATCCAATAAATTTCATGTCCCAACTGTAAGGCTGTGGCCCGTGTACGCGACGAGGCAGTAAGTGAGTGAAGTGACAGCGCGCCACAAGCTCGCTCCGACCGCAGGCAGCCCACCCAACCAAAGAGCCAAAGCTTCCGCCGCACCCGAAAACCCGACGTATCCCCCCCCTGCGCGCGCTCCTTCACTGTGTCATGATGACGAACGGAATCGCTGATGCGCAACAAAATGGCGGTGGCCAGGAGGACTCGAAGACCAATCTTATCGTCAATTATTTACCACAGCAGATGACCCAGGAGGAGATCCGGTCGCTCTTCTCCAGCATCGGCGAGGTGGAGAGCTGCAAGCTGATTCGTGACAAGGTTACTGGTACGTGCCCCGATGCCCGGAGGGTTTGTCCCTCCCCCCATACACATTGTGGCTGATTGATTGATTTGTTTTTCCCTCCAACAGGACAAAGCCTAGGCTACGGTTTCGTCAACTACCAGCGGGCGGAAGATGCGAGCAAAGCGATCAACACACTGAACGGTCTGCGATTGCAGAATAAGCAAATTAAGGTACGGCGGCGGGACCGGTTGGTGCGACCGCGGCAGGAAGGAAACGATTAGAAGGGCGGCGACACATTGGGAACATCCGGTGGCCCGCGTGATACCTTCGGAACCGGAAGGGATCGCCCCGGGGGTCTGGTCGATTGATTTGTTTACGCGTTTGTGTTTCTTTCGCCCCGTCCCGTTCCGGACACAGGTATCGTTCGCCCGGCCCAGCTCCGAAGCAATCAAGGGTGCGAACCTGTACGTGTCCGGCTTGCCGAAGAACATGCTCCAGGCGGACCTGGAGGCGTTGTTCAGCCCGTTCGGAAGGATCATTACGTCCCGCATATTGTGTGACAATATTACAGGTGAGCTTCTGTTCTCGTCGACGGCGGTTCGGTATCCGATTAATAGCGAGGAAGCTTCCTTTCAACCGTCGTGCGTTTGGCTTTTATGTGCCATCGCTTTAGGTTTTTTGTTCCACAGTTTTGTTTGCCGAACTCAACCGTTTCTTATCATCGTTTAGTTTTAAATCAAAATATTATTGTTTGATTATGATTAATGTTTACCTTTTGTGTTTGTTGCTCCTTTTTTCTCTTTCGGTTCCTTTCCATCCGTTTGATATTATTTCGTCCTCCGAAGCACGACAGTACAGCTCTCCGACGGGAGAGAATGGTAATGGTAAGTGTCTGGCAGCGCACGGCACGGCGTATTCTCTAAATCACTGTAGCCGGTGGGGTGGTCATACGTGCTTTTGGTCGCTTCTAATTTGTTTTAACCGTTCTGAATTCGTACTTGTTCCGCTTCTTCTTCTTTTTTCTGTTTCCGATGGCACCGTGCCGAAAAGGTCTTTCCAAGGGAGTTGGCTTCATTCGGTTCGATCAGCGCATGGAGGCGGAAAAAGCAATCAAGGAGCTGAACGGCACCGTACCGAAAGGTTCGACCGAACCGATCACCGTCAAGTTTGCCAACAATCCGAGCAGCACGAAAACCGTACCGCCACTGGCGGCCTACCTTGGGCCGCAAGCCGCCCGCCGGTTCCCCGGTCCGATGCATCATCCGACCGGACGATTTAGGTACGCCGCATGGCATGACGGGTTTGCGTTAACACAAGCCCCGCCCGGGGGCCGGACATGCTTACTTACATATCGTTTCACTCGTTTGTTGTTCTTTTTTCATTTTTCTCCAACTGTGCCACTCCAGCAGTGCCATTCCAAACTATCGATACTCGCCACTGGCCGGCGATTTACTGGCGAACTCGATGATTCCTACCAACGCCATCGCCAACGGGTCCGGTTGGTGCATTTTCGTCTACAACCTCGCCCCGGAAACGGAGGAGAACGTCCTGTGGCAGCTGTTCGGTCCATTCGGTGCCGTCCAATCCGTTAAGGTAGAGTGGTGCTTGCACTTGACGCTTTGATAGATTTACTGCAAGACGCTCGGACGGTTCAGATTTATTAGCCAAGATGTTTGCTTCGGAAAGATTCAGAAAAAGATTCTGTCTTCCTTACAAGAGATGCGCGAGAAAGTGTTACGTCCACGAGAGGGCTTTCGGTTAGTCGTTGCTTTACAACCTCTATGTTTGCACTCCAATGGTTGCTCTGATTCAGTTTGAGAAATAGGATTGAAATTGCTGTCAGCTAACTCGAAGCCTTCTCAGTGCCTAACTGAAAAGATACTTGAACGTCTGTCATTAGCGTCTTTGACTTTTGTCAAAACAAACACTGTAAAAGAATTATGTTTGGCCTTCCACTCCTCAGGTCATTAAGGATTTGCAGACCAACAAGTGCAAAGGATTCGGCTTCGTGACGATGACCAACTATGATGAGGCCGTGGTCGCGATCCAGTCCCTGAACGGCTACACGCTCGGCAACCGCGTGCTGCAGGTCAGCTTCAAGACGAACAAGTCTAAAAATGCGTAAAATCAACCGAACGCACCACCGGGCGAACTGCTGCTCGCCCACCGCTTGGCCCAGCTCTCGATCTTGCTGGCGCAGCGCAACGGTGACGCAGTCCGGGGGCGGAAAGGTGACGACGGTGGAGGAACCCAGCGACGACGGCGGCGGAATCAGCATCCACAGCACGAGCAGCACCAGCAGCACCAGCAGCAGCAGCAGCAGCAGCAGCAGCAAACACTTGAGTTGGATGTTGTTAGCCACAGCAGGGGGGCGATCCAGCAACAGCAACGGGCTACCAGCGGTTGGTTGCGCGACCTCAGCGAGATGATCACGAACGCCCGATAAGCCGCTCCCGCGACGATGGAACAGCTGCTTCTTCCTCTTTCTTTACTTTACCCTCCGTTACGCCTTGGTTCGGATGATCAGCAGTAAACAGCAACAAACCAAAAACTAAACCAGGAACGGGCAGCAGACAGACCGAAAGAGAGAGAAAGAGAGAGATTGAAGGATGATTATGCAACAACAACTATGCTATGAGAAACAATAGGCAGGAAGGCAGAAGCGCGCAGTGCGCGAAGTACGGGACGGGACAAAATGATTCCACAATGTTTGTGTTTCTGTCTTTTTGATGGAAATGGGACCGTTTTGCTATTCGGTTATTTTGGATGTTTTAATTATGTTTGGTAACGCATTTTGAATTTAGAAAAAGGGCGAACATCCATCTACACGCAAAAGAGGAAGCATAACGATTAGCAAGATAGGGAGAGAGTGCGAGAGTGTATTGATCGGGAAGAAACAAGAACAAAAGTGGAACGCAGAAAAGGATGGCATACGAGAACCGTGCAATATAATAGAAGGCAACAACCTGTCACGCGGCCGCGGTCCACTTAACCCCCGACAGCCATTTAGTCAGGCTGGCGGGGAAAGTGCGGCGAGCCGGCACCGTCGGGCTGTCGCTGTTGGCCGGTGACGGTACACCGCGCCCCCCTTTTTTGAAGGCCACCAGCGTACGCGCGTGTGTATCCCATCATCATCCATCGGCCCCTGCCGGAGCCTGGAGGGGCCGAACTTTGGCTGTGTTTTACATGGTACTTGCTGGACACCATCACCAACCGCCTGCTGCCCGTGGGCCGAAGTGACGAATGGCGAAGGGAGTAGTGAAGGCGCGCAGAGTAAACAGCGAGAAGGGAGTAAGGACATCGCGTAAGAAGAGAGCGTTAAGAAAAAATCACACTTTTTAGACGAATTTTACACGAAGTTTTACACACCAGGGAAAAGCGGAACACGACTTCGCCAAAGAAGAACGAGAGAACGAACGGAGGCAAAGCAAAGCGCGACGCCCCGCGACACAGCGCCCGAGGGGCACACGGAATGACAGAAAATGAAGCCCCATGGGGGGCGACAGCGGTGCGCTAGAGGAACACAACAGTGAAAGATGTGTTTGGGGGAGACACAGGATTCCCGGGTCTCCGGATCAGTCGTGCCGGAGGTGAACGAACGATCGATGCGGAAAGTACGATGCGCTATGAAGCTTGGGTTTGAATTTGTCTACATTTCGTTCGGGACCGGGGGTCCGATCAGCCGGTCGGTCGGTCAGCTAAATCAGGCTCGTCGTCGGAGCACCAACCGAATCATGGTCGGTTGATCCCACGGCCGCGGTGATCGCGCGGTCGCGGTTCCGTGCGATCGATTACTTTATTTAAGTTAGTTTAATTTACTATCCCTTTCACGTTAAATGTTTGCGTTACGATGTTCGTTTTTCTTGACACCATAAATTTAGTTCACCCGTTTGGGATTCGCGGTTTGGTTGTCGCTTCAGCCTTTAGTTGTGCAGTTCCTTCACTGTGTGCACCGCAAAGGGAAATGTTTCCTCCTAGCAGAAAATCAGTAAGTGCAAGTCAGACACACGTTATACGTTCCGTTGTATCGGTTCTTTCTGTGAACAGAAACTCTTTTCAAGCAGCAGTTTAGTTAACTTTCTTTACTATCGCTTCGCTCTGCACACATTTCTTTATGATAGCTCTAGTTTTGTGTATCGTTTGGATTAACGAATGAATATTTATTACCAGTTATTTAGATACGTGTATTGAATTGCTTTGTGGAGTATGTGGAACAGAAGCCACCCTAGTGAATTATGGCACCGCCGTGGTCAGGAGGCACGCGTTTCGTTTTTCTTTTTCCGTACTTTATGCAATAAGTTTATAAGTTTTCCATTTCACTACTGATTTACTATTTTTCGAATTGTGTTTTTCTCCCCCCTTTTGTGTTACGACAGTTTGCGCTGACAACGAAGAACGCAAAAAAGTCTTTACGTGCAGAAGTCGGTGTAAAGTGAAGATAAGAGAAGACAGAAAACAATGGATATACACTTCAAACCATATACCACTTTGTGTTGTTTTATTGTTTATTTGCTTCATTCATTTGGTTTGCATGTTTGGTCGTCATTGGTTTCGTTTTTGTTTCCCCCCAAAAATAAACTGCGCAAGAGGCTCGTTGGGCGGGGAACGATTCATATTCTGGAATGTTGTTCAACTCCCAGGCCGCAGCTGAAGGAAAAATGGTTTTACTCAGTGTCATCTGTTAGAATAGTGCGGCAGTTCCTGGTTTGTCCCTTGCATTCCGACCTTCTGAAAGCCCTCTATGGTTGCGTAGAAACCGAACGCAAATATTGGGACCATTGCCAGTCGTAGTGTGTGAAGTGCGTAGCGCGTTCGACAAAACCCCAAACCCCAAAGAAAGCAGCGGTAGGTCACTCTACGTAGTGGCAGAAGAGAGACTCTTGTGTTGCTGCTAAGTTGCTCCTCCGACGATACAGGGCTCAACGTTTTTGTGACGGACTTTGCGGGATTCCGGCGGTCTTACGTGCTTCGCTACCCGGGTTATCGAAACGTCCTTTTACTTTCCTATAACGATACTCACTCTACACGGGCCCGCAAGCTCCGTTTTCAAGGATATACAGTATAAATAATCGAACAGACTTACCGAACACTTTGAATTAATTACCGTTACCGATATGTGGCAAAGGGGGCGTGAAGCGGAAAAGGGCGCCCAAATATGTGTTACCGATCGGCGGAAGGAATAACTTTGTACGCATATATGTTTCTATACGTAGTTTTCGCCACACATTACATTGATAGCAGCATTTAATCTTTCTACCTTCTTTTCTTTCGCTAGCTCTGAAACATACAGTAGTAGACAAGACCGTAGACCGATCATTATTACTACTATTACTACTACTACTACTACTATTACTACTACTACTACTAGTGCACCACCAGTTCGTGGTTTTATTGGGCGGGGGGTGGAGGACAGCAGAAGGTGACCGCACTGTGGGTGCGTCGCCTTTTTGAGGCAAAATCGAATCGAAGGAGAGCCCTAGCAAACTCCAAAAGCGTCACCGGTACGCACGTCAAACAGTAATAAATAGTGGTTGTGCTAGTCGATACGAGTTGAACGGGAGTTGAAATCCGAGATAGCTAGCAACAGCAACAGTGGCCGTGCGGCCGACCACTCGCACGAACTCCAAACTAAGGAAGTCGCCAGTGGATTGCCACCCACTTGGGAGTTGATCTCCAGCGGAAATAGCCATTTTACGAGGCGCAAACTGATCTGACCTGATCGACGACACCTGGAAGACACCATCATAAGAGGGAGAAGACGAGGAGGGAGAAGAAGCAGAAGAAGCAGAAAATATTACGATCATTAGAGCAAAGAAACACGAATAAGGTCGCTGATATTTATATATCTATACAGAGTAAAGAAGAAAAAAATAGCGAATACTTTATTACAGTGTATAAGGGAAGTAAGTAATTATATTTATAGCTCACATCATCCACGATGAGAAACAAACCGAAAAGAAAACAGCAACTATTAACTACTAACTACCGTTTATTGGATTTAAAGAAAATGTAAAAGAAGCAAAAAAGACACACACACACACGCAACCCAGAAAGCAAAAGTAATAATTATTGAATTAAAAAATAGTCTAATAGAACTATATTATTGAATATTTACATTCTCAGATAGGAAAAATTAATCGAAGCAAAGCAAAACATAATCCAGGCGCAGCGCGAGCGAGGGTACACTTTAAATTGATTGTCCATCTTCATCGTATTCACTGTATTCATTTGATGTTGTTTCCAGCTATATACATATATATATATATATATAGTTATATTACGCAGATTTTACCGTCTAGTTAAACAAATCAGAAGCGCGAGCGATGAAAATAGAAAAGCATCCCCCAAAAAAAATGGAAACAAAATGGGAAGTAATAGTAACCGAGCGGAGGCCAGCGGCTAGTTCTAGTGTGTTCACGGACCGCACGGTTGAATGTGCGCTGGAACCGAAACGAACCGAACCGAATCAGTATTATGGCTGCGCGGTTTAGCTGAAACCAATAGTTCGCACCCGCACCCAACAGCATGAGGCGTCTCCGAGGCGTCAATAGTGGCCGAATAGTTATCGCGGATTATTATGCCCCGCTCGAGGATCGTCCGCCGTTTCCGATTACCACCTTTTTCCTTCATAATCTCTCGTTCGATTTACGATATCTCTATCTTGTTTACATGATAATCAAGCTGCAGCTGCCAGGGTGCAAACAAACCGCGAAAGAGAGAGAGAGGATACACACTACCAACTGCACCATCAGTTAAACGGTCAAGCTGGGCACACAGGACAGTGGCGTTGCAACCCCAATCGCTTTCGCTAACGATGGACTTTGGTGTGCTTTTTTGTGTCACCTGTAGCTTGCTTTTTTCTTCCGGGAAGTTTGTGTAACGATGTTTAGGACAAAATGCCGCTGCGGCCGGGCTGGCCAGTGCCAGCACAAGTGATAGAAGAAACTGCTCAAAATAGGTCAAGGCAGAAGAGGGAGGTCGAGAGATAGGGCCGGAAAAGCAAACACGAAAGACAGCGAGACATAGACAGAGAGAATAATAATATTATTAATAATAATGCAAAGGGATAGATAAATGAAAGAGGCAGAACGAGGAGTAGCAAATACGGCATAGGGGGCATAGGAAATGTTTTCCGGAAAAACCAAAAATTAAAGAAAAAAAACAACCACCATTATGACGAATATTATTATTATAAATGTTTAGCAAATACATTGCTAGGAATATGGCACAAAAAGGGGATGGAAAGAAAGGAAAGAAAGAAAAAACACCCAACAAACACTACAACACACACAAACACTCGGACAGTGGTTGGTAGCTTACCCAAGCCGGCGGCCATTGCCGACAAAATCGAAGGCGTCCCGAAGGCGGACGCCGAAAAACCAAAACAAATCAAATCAAGTATTAAATCGAGAATGTCGATAGAAAAAAAATGTGATCCCACCAATATAAAACCAAGAAAAGTAAAGCAACTGCGTAACGAGAGCAACAAAACAACAAACAAGCAAACAATCTCTATAGGACAAACTATAATGTATGTAAGGAACGTAAAAGAAAACCCATTTTAGTAACTGATCCAGAGCCAGAGTCCAACCCGAAACAGGGGGCAAGAAGCGCGAGGCAGGAATACTACGGATGGGATATGCGAAGCGACTGACTTTACGAAGCTCTCGCGTGGTTAGCTCACGCGCGTCGCAACACGTGCTCAGCGCGTCCGCGTCTAACGCAAGTGCGCCGCGAAGGTCTGACTGAGGGGCGGGCAGGACCTCTTCGATAGGAAAAATTTAAGAAAAAATTTAAACCGAGAGGCAATAAACATCAACAGCAACTATTGAATGGAGCAAAAAAGTGTAAGGAATCCACAAAAATGTTAACATTTTTGATATTAAACTGTAAGCAGATTGTAATGGCGAGCGTTCCGCGACAAAAACGTTTACAAAGTACACTATATGCGATGTGCTGAAACAGAGCAAAGAAACAAAGAAGAAAAAAAAACAAACACACACGCAAGAATAAACATCAAGTATATCTAATAGGTAAGAGAGACGATTTTTAACAAATACGAGAGAAAACAAAAAACACAAAACAAAGGCGAATGCGGTGCAAGCAACTTGCCACCGGGAACTTACCCGGCAGTGGCACGGGCTGGAGGACACTTTGCATTTCGCGAGTCGGGAGCCACATACAAAAACGCACACGTACATGAGGTGGTGCACGGGGCACCCGGGTACGGGTATGACATGAACGATAACGAATATTATAAATGGTATGTTATTACACATTATGTCATAATCTTTCCAAGTTTAGTCATTTTTGGTGTGTGTGTTTGTGTGTTTGTAGTAGAAGTTTTAACGATGGATAAAACTTACAAACAGCAACAGAAAAATGGGAAGAAAACGATGAAAACGTTACAGCAGTTACCAGGCTTACCGCGCACACAAGAGACACACCGTTCGCAGGCGATTAATGAACCCTATAAATGCACCATTTTTACTGTATCAATGTTTTGCATCCGTTTAGTGTTTGGTAAATAGGTTAACCCTGATGTTCGTAGGTTCCAAGCGGGCAGAACTATATTATATACGATCGTAATGTAATGTGGGAGAAGAAACAAAACACAATGGGAGAGTCTCTCTGTATTCGTTCGTTCTTGAAGTTTGCTTGAATAAAATGTCGAAGAAAACCCTTTAAAAAACATTCTACGCTCGTTTCGAATAAAAACAACCAACCCAAACACGAGACGAATATTTAGTACAGTGCAAAAGCAATAGAGCAACAGAACAGACACACACGGTCACGGATGGTTATCAGTTTGGCA
Organism: Anopheles bellator; assembly: GCF_943735745.2. Lineage (NCBI taxonomy): Eukaryota > Metazoa > Arthropoda > Insecta > Diptera > Culicidae > Anopheles > Anopheles bellator. The sequence goes on along the minus strand of NC_071286.1, from coordinate 74,580,469 downwards.
GGCAGACAATGGACGGAAACCCATCCATTCCAACCCGATTCCCCGAGTTCGCAGTCCCTCACTTCCTTCCAAACACAAAAACACAGAGAAAACGTACAAGCTAAAGCCCTCCTCCCTGTGTACAACACGCAACATCGTCGTAACGAAACAATCCCAACAGTAAGCAATAAATATCACAAAATGCAGGCGACCGAGAGCGTTAGACAGGCCGTGGTGTAATATTTTTAATCCAAAGGAAATGAAATGTACTAAAAAAACAAAATAAAGAAGCAAATGAAAAAAAAAAACGAAAATAACTAAATCGATGTCACGTGTTCAGTAACGCCACCTAGTTACTCGTGGAGCCGGTAAAAAAAATGCGAGGAAACAATGGAGAGGACTTTTATCGAACAGCGCGCTCATAAGTTACAACCGAGTAGTGTGGCCGTGGCCGACGCCGCCGAGCTAATTTCATCTCGTCCGATTAGGATTCGTTTCCTCGACCGTATCTCAATATTAGCTTTAGTTAATCACTAGCCGTAAGACATATCGTAATGTATTGAATTCGTGTATTCTTGTCCCTGTTTATCTTGAAACATAAAAAAAACAACAAAAACCAAAAAAATCGTTCGCAGCCGCTGCCGTCTATGGGTTTTTGGGAGGCCATCTTTCCCTCTCAAGCCAAACGAAACTTATTCCAGCAAAACCAAATGGAAAGCGCAAACACAAAACTCTACGCCACGAAGGAAAACGAAAAAAAACACTCCGAAACACTCCAATACTAACCGAATACTTCCCCGTTGTGCTCCCCGCGGCAACTGGCGTAATAATAAAAGGAACCCAGCAAAAACCAACCAAACTAGACAAAGAGCGAAGATAGAAAAGAGGAAAGAGATAGAGAGGGAGAGAGAGAAGAGAGGAAAAGGAATCGGAAAAACAACGACATAAACAACATGAACAAAGTTTTATATTGCGTCACAATCTTTCGCACATGACTTACACCCGTGACCCGTGGGAGGCGAGAATTGGATTTGATTGAAAGAGTATTGATATAAATAAATCCGGATAAATGATGCAAAAAAACCCATTAACCTGAGTTTCAACTGATTCACGTCCGAAAGAAAACCGAACGCGCGCATTCCTCTCATTCCAGAAGAAAACAGTCGTCCACTGAACATTGCCATGCACGTGTTAGTTTGGTATTCAAAAAACGACTGCCTACAAAAGTATTAAAATATGCCAAAGATTTTTTTGGTGTACCGTGTATTGTTTGGGAATTATTGACTGTGTAGCAAATGAAGATGAAGCCACCAACTATCCAATAGAATTTTCAAACTCATTCGATGTACTCCTTCGGCTTACCACAGCACAATTAAAGGTTGGCTCCATAGTAATCATGCTTCGAAACTTAAACCAACGAAAACTGTGCAACGGTACGCGTAAGAAAATTGATGAACAAAGTGATTATACGACGATACTTACGGGAAAATTCGATGGTGAGGAAGGGCACATTCCGAGGATCCCGATGCTCCTAATCGATATGCCTCCAAGACTTCAATTTCCGATCCTTCTTGCATTCGCTATGACCATAAACAAATCACAAGGCCAATCCTTGAAAGTTTGTGGTGCGAATTTGGAAAATCAATGTTTTTCCCATGGTCAATTAGATGTGGCATGTTCACGGGTTGGATGACCATCTGCGTTTGTTTGCGCCTTGCGCCTGATAATAGAACAGAAAAAGGAGTGTATTTCAAGGGGATCAACTGAAGAAAAAAGAAAGCCTAAAAAGCCTAGTCTGGTAGTATTTCATAAAATTAAAAACCTTTCTATGGCTCTTTTTCTAGAAACAAATCAATTAATCCTAGATCAATAAATTAATAGGAAACAAAAACCGATGGCGATCGATTTTCGGCGGAACTATGGCTTCGGCGCCTTCAGGTGCTCTCAGCGACTCCGCGGTGGTTTCGGTGTCCGCTCTGCACGCTCGTTGTAGCTTATTTAGGCCCGATTTTTCGGGCTACCTTGGGACAGATTATGCGGTCGTCCCGAGGAAACCGCACAAGTGACACTTTTTCTAGCGTGTAATTCAATTATGCCCAAGCACCGCCACCGGTGGGGGCCCTTTCGTGTGTGGCACCGACGAACAGCTCAACTCATCATAAACCACCCTCAGCCGCCACGGACGGGAACGCTCGGAGGGTGCCTCCAACGGACATAGGCCTGATACGGCCAGAATGCACTTTACCCGGGTGGCCTGGGACTAGGAATGCCGCTGCAGCGGCAACGAGCGGTGCTGAAGGGCTCTCCGCCCAGACCTTGTTGCACATTCCCTGGGGGGATGGCACCGTTCGTGGTGGTTTCGGTACATTTTCACGACTAATTCAATAGAGAAAATCGAATTTCCCGGCTCACTTAGCTTCACAGAGCAGGGCCGCTGACAGTGTTTGTACTACAATTAGTGCACTTCACTAACCAGAACGGGGTTCTCGCTCGCTTGGACGCTCGACAAAAAATGTAACGGTGAAGAACCCGGGACAAAGAGGAGGACCGGTGCAAACTGGTGCTCGCTTTATGTGTCGGTTAAATCACTGTCCGCTACGAAACAAACCCCATAAAAATTACTGATAAAATTTTATCTTAAGATTGACATTAACACAAAATTATTTTACTAAAACAAAGCCCCTTGCTAACCTGAATAGCTCCCGTATCCCGCAACTGAGCTACAACTCGCGTCACGTACCAGGGTCGCATATGGTAGCATCGTCGATGCTTCCTACCGAACGGCGAAGGACCGTTCCGATGAAACGGGTTACAAGCAAATTACTCTCCGTTAGTCGACAACTGATTTCTAAATTAAAAAAAAAACAAGTAAAACCTTTCACTTTTAAGTATATTATGCGAAAATTTCCTTAAAAGCGCCTTTTAGTTGTATGTTTTGTATCGAAAACGTTTTACGTTTAGTTCCAGTGCCTCATGCAGTCGGAACTTTACGATCAACCTTATGAGTAGTCGAGTTGGTCAACAGCTCCTGCTCACGCCGTATGCGAAGAGGCTGTGTGGCTCGGACTCGGCCACCGTCAAGACACCCGACCGGAGTTGCCTGATGCATGTGTTGCTGGTCAAAAATGTGTCTTTTTGAAAAATCGAAAGCCACTTTTTATGAGACTTCCACGGCGCTAACGTAGCAATGGTTTGTTCTTGGTCCGAAGACTAGAAATTGGCCCGTGTTCTTTGGGGCCGACCATAAACGAAAGAATTAAATAGCGGCCCGATAGCATGTGTGTAAAGTGGCGTGTGGCAGATAGAAGCATATATTAGAATTGTTTGCTTAGAGCGCACCAGGCTCGCAGCCGTCCGTGCAGGATGTCCTGGCCAGAGGACGAGCTGGCCCAGCAGCAGAGCGAAGGAGAGCCACTTGCCGAGAGCTCGAGATGCAGCACTCCAAGCGGTCTCGCTCACGGTCTCCTTCTGGGGCGCGTGGTCGGGGCCCACATGTGCATGCGTTTCTCTCGGACACACGAAGAGGATGTTTGACGCTTTTTTTCCGCGCCGACCAGCGGGAAAAAAGTCGTCCAAGTCCAAGTGCAAGTGCAGAACTGGCGGGTGCCCAGAATTCTCCGTCCGAAGGACTGCCAGCCTTCGAGAGAGTGTGCCGGCACTCCGAGCACGGGAAGCCACAGAAGTGCGGCACAATCGGCCGGAAACGCTCATGTAGGCCGGGCCCGACCCCTCCGAATGGCTTCATACATTCATGCGCTTTTGGTGATGCAACTCCCGCGGGTTTCGCGGTCGGCGGTTCACCGTTTACGTATCGCGGTAAAAAGCGCCACAGAAAAACACGTAAGAGATTATTAGGGTATCTTTTACACTAAGCCGTATAAATAATTCCGATTATAAATATCCGAGAAAAATACGGTTTAGATTGAACGGTTTCTTACGTTTTTCTTGCTTAATTAAGCTAAGTTAAGATTAGGTGGACAGATAATTGTCATAAAATATGTATAAGAAACTCTCATTTGCAGGGATAATTACCACGTCGTACAACGTTTTAATATTGAACTAAGTTTAAAATTAGAAACAAATAGGGGAAAATTATTTAGATAGATGCCCAATGTATTTTGTAGTACAGTGTTAGTCAATTAAATCGTTTTCAGTTTGATTTTATAACTAAGTCATTCTGTAATAGACCAACAGACCAACTACTTTCTGTAACGCAACTGCTAATAATTTAAATGTTTAATGGAAACTCTGTTCCAATCCCCCAGTTTTATGTAACGCTCAATCATTTTATTAAAATCACCATCGTCGGGTGCACTTCGGGTGCGATTGTTAATTGGTTAAGCAACAATCGATGAATGAGAAAAGGAAAGAGGAAACAGAAACAATAGATCGAAAATAGCCTTACATCACCCGCTGGCCAGCAGTCGCTCGTTCGTCCCTGCGCGATCCGAGTGCGAATTTTTATTCATTTACCAGAGCATGTTACAGAGCCACGTGTTACACGTCCTAAGCGGGCGCCCTTCATTGACCAGCGACCGAAAGCGGAAATACGTCCTGCCGCCGGTGACAGCAGCCGGAGGCCTAGGCTGGGCCGACAGGGACCGAACACACCTGGGGCTGATAAAGTGCTGCCAGTGGACACCGGGAACAGTCACTAAACGGTGCCCGACGCGAACGGTTCCCTCCCCGAAGGGCTTCCACAGTATCGGACCAGAAACTGCCCACGGAAGTGTAAGTTAAGCTGTAAGTGTCATTCCGAACGGGCCCGCTGGCCGATAAGATTGTGTTTTCTCCAAAACGGACGTGGTGCGGTGTTGGCGTGCGATAAGAAAGTGAGGATTGCGATATTCGTTGGCCCGAAAGGTGAGGGACCCGGATGGAGAGCCGTTATCAACGCTTGACAGTTGATAAGCAGTGCGCCGGTGGTCGTAAAGAGAAAAGGTCACAGCGCTCGGCGCACACGATCAGTGGATCGGTTATTAGACGCACACCAGTTTGAGGGTCGCCCCGTCGGTTTGTGCGAAGAATTTATTTTTAACAATCAATTAGCGCTGCAGGTGATACGTGGCGAGCAGCGCTAAAAAGCGAGTAGTGTGACTTCCATTCCTGGCTCGGCCGATCGTGATCTCGTGTGTCACGCGGCAAATTGTGGTTTATGCAGATCGCATCGTAAATGCCAAAGGCTGGCATATGCGATCACGTTAGGCGCTCAGCGGTCGAACCGCACTTAACCCTGCGGTTTGATGAACCGCATTACCTAATTGGTGTCATCCGCCAGCTCTAGTTCCATCTCTTTCGTTCGCTCGCACCACAGCGAACGATCTTTCGCTTTCCGACCGACGGAGGCTGCGTGCCCTTTGCTTGTTTTACTGTTCTTCTCATGGCAAATTGAGATCGTGTAGCGAGTGATGAAGATCCAGCGTGATCGATGGTGTGTGGCGCGCGCCTGTGTCTGTGTGGGAAGATGCTCTCGTTAGTGCCGAAAGATCCACAAACTGCGGATGCTGCGAATAGCGAGCGGGACAGAAGGAAAGAGAGAGAGAGAGAGCACCAAGCAATGCGTCTATTTCGCGTGACTGCCCTTGAGGGGGGCCCTTCATTACCCGAGTGCTTGTTCCACCTGTCTGCCTATCGATTTTGCCTTGACATGATCGCTCTATCTTTCTTTCTCGCTCGCTCTCAGCCAACGTTGCGCTGCGCTTAGCCCATTTTTCGATACACGATCGCTACGATTCTCCGTCGCGATCACTCGCGACTGCATCTCCCTTACACCCGTCTTTACTGTTATCGCTTAACACCTCGACTCGAGATTCGCTTAGAAAAATGCGATAAAATGTAACGCATTTGCCAACAACTGGGAACCCCCGCAAGGCACGATCGTGTGGTGTTTCACAATATTTACTGCATTCCGTTTTTTTTAAATTACGTGCTTATCGGTGTGCTTAGTATCGGGCACACGGCCCGGTTATCACCATGCTGTTTACAGTTTGCCAACAGTATCGAATTGTATCGAAATCCAGCCGATATCGCGATGAGAAACTTAGGGGTCTCAACGGTGACGTAACATTTAATTGTTTGACAAGGTTTTTCAAATTTTCAAATTAATCATTCAAAGCATTAGCAAGGCTTGCGTGTAACGGTTACTTTTCAAACATCATCGTTGAAGTAGTGGAACAACTATCGTCGACGACACCGGTACACCGGAGCATCCGTTCGTCGATTCTCTATTGCGCATGTTTTCCAAGGGGAAAAACGCTGCCAAGGAGAGTGGCCAAGTCTAGGTTGTGTATGTATCGCGCGGGTTACATGTGCCACTTGAACCTCAGCGGGGTGAAGCGGCTCGAACCGGTGGGCATGCGCGGAATTTCCATGTTTTTCCAGCTCCACTCACCCATGGGAACGTGGGGCGACCGTTGACTCAGCTCTAATTTTGAGTTTTGAATGTTGTCTTCCAAATGTAAACATTTGCAGCGCCTGCAAGGTTTCGCAAGATTTCTTTCCCTGGGATTGACCCCCGTCCCGTTGGCAGGCTTGTTGTTGGTATCGACAATTTCCCACCAACCAACGGATGATTCAAACCACTTGGTGTCCTTCCACTAACGATGGATCGGCTCTCATCTGGCAACACCGTTTTCCCGTACAGCAACAGTGGTTGGGCTGCTGATTATCCTCAATTTTTCACCTCACTTTCCCCCCGGAAAACGAAAGGCACCCTTCGGGGGCCAATCGCACACGCACACAGCCAGCGGGCGGCAAATGAGACGCGCGTGATAAATTCCATCCCCCCAACGGGGTGAATGCGGGTGGCGACACGCACACAGCGACGGATGCACCACCCCTCCGAATCTAACTGTCTGTCTGTGCTTCCAGGCACCACCATGGATCCCAGTATTCTAGCAACCATGGACCGTGACGCACTGAAAAAGCAGATCGAAAACATGAAGTACCAGGCCTCGATGGAGCGATGGCCGTTGTCGAAGAGTATCGCAGCGTAAGTACCCACCAGCGGAGAGCCCCCCGTGCGTTCCACTCCACCCCCGGCCTACTGTGTGCCAAAGTAGGATTTTATGATTTGCCCAAATTAGAAGTAGCGATTTTTGCCCTCCATCCGATCCTGTGTAAGTGCCAACTAGGATTGCAAGCACCGTCGCTGTCATCGACGACTTCTTCGCTGACCTGATCAAAGTTACCGTCGCCTGTCGTCGCCTGTCGTCGCTGCCACCGTCGATAATAGAAGTCGATAATTTTGGGGTGTGTATGCTCTGCAGTCAGCATCGGTTGCCATCGGAAAGTGACAAGTGACTCGCCTGCGACCGCCGACACGAAGAACTCGAGCGTGTGTTAGTCAGTGTTGTGCGTGCGTGTGCATGTGTTCGAAGGATACACCGTGTGGCCGGAAGTGAAGCAATGGTTCACGGCTCTCCAGCACGGGAATCGCCCCAAGCACCGTCTACCCAGCGGACGACGGTGCGGAAAAATCGATACCCCCAGTTGTTTGCTGGTGTTGGTGTGCCCCGACGGTAGGGTTGGGAAAAGTCGCAAGGAATCGACCGCAAGGAGCGGATGACGCGGTGAACAAAGACTCACAGCTCACGGCACCGCCTCACGGGGTTGAGCAGGGTGTTGCACAATGAATGCGCGCGGACGGCACAGCATGCGCTGTGTATTGGTGTGTAGTGCCTTTGCCTACTGTGATGAAGCGTCACGCGTGTGTCACGCTATCGGTTCTTATCTGCGGTTTCTTGCCGTCTCTGAATTGCCGCCCTGTGCTGTCGGTGGTGGTGGTGGTGAGCTCACCGCTCGAATAGGGGTTGCAATACAAAGGGGGTTGGAGAGAAAAACAGTGCCAAGGTAGAACACCCCAGTCAGCGGCCTATATTCTTGGCGGGGCGTGAGAAAAACGCCAAGACAAAGAGCGCAGGAAGCGGCAAGTGTGGGGCCCACCGCCATAATTACGGCTCTTATCGCCATTATCGCCGGACCGGCGGTCATTAGTGTGATGGCGATCGAACGTAGTAACCGTTGCCGAATGGTTTGAATAAACCGTTTTTTAGGTTGCAAAAAAGTTTGGTTATGTATTGCTGGGCACCGAATCGAATGGGCACCAGCTTTCGACAAACAGTGTAGTCGATAGCCGATCGGTTCCATCGGTGGAGGTACTGGCTGTAGTTGTTTTTTCGAATTTAGAACACTGTGTTCACACCAGATCACCGGCTCTGGTGCAGGTGTTACTTCATTTACACCTCCATGTTTTCGCTTGCGATCGGCATGAAACGGGATCGTTTGTTTTATTTCGTAACACTGCCCGGCACGATCAGCTAGCTCGCACGATCTCGTGGGACTCTGAGTAAACAGCTATTGATCACTGGTGCTCTAGGGCCAGTCAGAAGGGGTTTGTGAACGCGATTGATGATTATTGCTCCGGTCCTGCGCCGAATTGCATGAAAGGGGATGCCCCAACGAAACAGTATTTATTGTTTCTAGATATGTTACTAAACATTGCGACTTTCCCTTTGCTGTTCCTACTTTTCGTTTATTATTTTTAAAGACACTAGCATCACTTCACTTCATTAATCGGGCGTCCCCGAGCGTAATTGCATGTCGTTTACCGGTCGGGACGGACATCACACCCGAATACGCCCGTCGTAATGGCCTCCTCCATTTAGTACAGAAAAACGGCTGGAGATTGCCGTGCCACGAGCAGAAATTGATTGCGAAATTCATTACTCTTTTCGTACTTGTGGCACCCGGGGGCCCCGGCTCTGTGCCGGTGCCCTTCGCTGTGAGCAACTTAATTGAATCGCGTGGGATTATCATGATTTAGCGGCATACCGAGCCCGCCTGGAGGTCGGGAGGCCGGGGCCGATCCTACGACGGCCACAAATTGGCCACGGGGGTGGCGAATGTCAGTATCGAGATTACAACACGCGAATAAACCACGAAGATCCATCGTTGCACGCGCCATCATTATCCTTCGTCCTGTGCCCCTAAAAGCAACTGGTCGAGCAGTAGATGATGGCCGGTAATGCCCGGTGGGCTTTATAATTGAGCGTGGCGCATCCGGGCGAACCACAACCACTGGTTGTCGTTGCCAAAAGTCTAGCCCTCTGACGGAACGATTTTTGGCCACTGGTCAGAGTGTGTGGTTATGTTTTGTGACCGAAAGTGAACCATAATTGCGATGCGATGACAGGTCCTTTTTGGCGCCGGACGACCAGATTGGCTATCGATCATGTGGTTTTTGAAAGCGTGTCGGGTTTTGTTGTTGACCAGCTTGTACTGCATGATGCTTACAGCAGGACCGAACCGCCACCATGAAGGGAGATGAGTTTCTGGTAAAGCCCACCTTTGAAAATCAATCAACCTCAAGACACGTCCAATGGGCAGGTTGAAAGCACAAGCAAAAGTTGTGCTTAGGCTGGCCTGTCTGTGCCTTGTTCAACACTCTGCAACAGGCTCACGGACGACGTTCATTAGAAACGGACGGTGAAGAGGACAGCACTTAGCACTAACGATGCACTGATGAGGCACCTGCAGCCAGTCACGCGTTGGTGGTTGCTGAAGAGCACCCCGTCAGTCCGATGAGACTTATGCAGACATGGTTTTGCTCGAGGATATCTCGAGCGAAATAACGGTTATGTGGACATACGTAGGTTGACCCAGCTGGGGGTTCCAGCGAATGTGCTTGGTAACAGGAAGCCACCTGGAAGAACATTATTCTCGCCGTCGAGCCAAGGTGGGCCAGTCTAAGGGTCATTGCTGGGGCTTTATAATCCCCTCCCATCTAACAGTGAGTTATCAAAGCACAAATTTAATCTCTTTCAAGGACACTCGGTAAGACTTTTAACCGTTGGAAACCATCGACTTGGCGAGCCAACTTCTCCTTAAGTGAAACATTCTTTGTTCAAGAAATGCGTTGAATCTCCGTCGTCTTTGAACAGATTAGGCGAAACGACCCCGCATCGAAAAGTTATTCTCCAGCGTAGGGCCAAGAATTCCACTCGAACACTTCTACTTCGGATTGTTAAGAAACTTCGAAACGCGAAAGGCTCCCGAGTGTTGAATGTAAGAAAACGAATACTAAACTAACTAAAACTACTAACCGTTCACTAACCGGTCTAACAAGTGCATGCAACACCGCTAACAGTAGGTTAAGAAAAAGTGTTTTAGGTTAAGAGAAGAAACCCCACTCTAATATGCCTGACATGCCACTAAACTTCTAAAACCAAAAACTTTAACCCAGCTAACCCCAAATGGAGTCGGCCAGGGGCCTGGCGAGCAAATCACGTTTTCACCGCGGCACGGTGTCGCCATCCGTCCATCCGGAGGACGGGTCCGGACAATATCCGCAGCATCAACAGACGGTGATTGAATTTTTAATGAAAAGTAATCAAACCGAAGCTACTTAGCGGAATAAACAGCGGCGGTGGGACACGCGAACTCCTATGCCAGGTGGGTAGACTCATTAATTCTTGGCCGGGTGCATCCCCACGATCGCGAAGAGATGAAGTGAGATGTCGGAAAAGGATTTCAATTCTCAAGGCAGACGCGGCACGTGATGGCGGGATTGGGATGCAGTGGTGCCTACTGCTTCTGATGATGGTGAAATGACACTGGAGCCGATCGAAAATGGAACGCAAAGTCGCGATGGGGAAGAAACGTGGCGGAAGCAATTTGTGATCGAATGCGCCATCCCTCCGGAGCCTATAGCGCACCTTAATTGGATCGCAATTAAAAGCTTTTCCCTTGTCCACCTTACGAGATGCGCCGAGGGCGTGAGACACGCGTTCCAGCATCTTTTAGCGAACTAACGAAGTTTAACGGGATTGCGAATGGTGGGTTTACAAGCGCTCACTTCAACCACTAAGATGGGTACCACGCCATTGATCGATGCTCTTGGATGTGACTACAACAAACTACCCTTCATTAGCCTAATACGATAAGGCCCGGCGAAGGAGGATGGTTTCGAGTGATACGTGACATCATTTCGCACGGCCCAACGCTTGTGGGGGCCCTTGTGGAGTCGATCGCATCGGTTCAATTCGGTTGATTGATGGAGAGCAATTTGCCGTCGCCGTCCCTTGACGTCCTCACGCGACGTAGCTAACCTGTGCGAGGGGTTGTGCATTCTCATGCTCATCCTCGTCCGGACCACGTCTCTGTATTAACGGGTCGAAATGTTTCCCTGGATACCGGACTCAGGGACCGTATTTAATTACATTCGACCCGCAAGAAGACGTGGGCCAGGATTCCCGGGCCGGTTTCTCAAGAATGAGGTGTGGCCCGGGTACAGCCGAGTGCGCAGCTATACGTCCTTTGATGTTACTACCTGAATTTGTTATGAAATTGGAGAAATCTTGTTTAGAGAATTTGAAAGGTATTAAGTAACATTTTTCCCCCATTGTCCCAACCCAAGTTTCCTCGTTAATTTAGTATTTTTCAACCCAATTAAGACCACTCAGTAATTGGACACAAAATTTTGGTAATTTTGTGTCCGTATCCATCTTCTGTCTGTCCGTATCCTTAAGAGCTCGAATCCGTTGTCTATAAGAGCAAACCCAATGGCTCTTTTCATGACCGTACAACATGACGTCGTTATGGTGGCATTTTATGTCCCGGTACCCGGTGTCGTATTTCACCAAGCATCCCGGGATGTTGCCAGTAGCCTCTCTGTCAGATCCTGGTTTTGGTGTTAAACATCAAAGCCCGAGTCTCAACATTCCTCGGACCTCTTGGTAATGCAATTGCGCGGGCACTGAGCCGCGAAAGAATCATGTTTATTAGCACCGGTTTGGCTCGCTCCGAAACCATTTTCCCGGTGATTACGGGACCATTGCAAGCAACGAACGACTGTCATTCGACACAAAAGCATGATTGGAAATACGTGAAAGGTGCGTGAAACATGTTCACGCATGGTCGCACACGATCACGGTTCGAGCTCAAATTTTGACGCCGGTCCCCGGTCGGTTCGATGTCCTTTTCGTGCCCGGGACTCCTGCTGAAAAACTTTTGAAACACGCAGCCATCACGCGGAATCGTTTTTTTTGCGGCAAAACCTTTCTGTCAAAACTCCTTGAAAGTTGATTATGTTTCTGTAATGCTTCACCGCGATCGATCGAGTTTAGTAGCGCCATACTCCTGCAAAGCCGCCACCGGGGACGGTCGTTGAAGTTGAATTGAAAGACGCCCGAATGAATAACCATTATCTTAGCTTTTTTCCGCCACCTTTCGTTCACCTCGATTTGCATTCCGTGTTTTACAACTCTCTCAAAGGGCCGCAGAAAATTGGACGGAAGCTCGCGCTGTTCCTGAGCCGAGGTCCGCAGCTGTCATCATCGTTGGTCCCGGTGCCCCGGAGGCCGGTGGGTTTTCCATAATTTAATTTGCCTGCATCCCGCGTCTGGCCACGGCCAGCGCCACCGAACCGAGTTGGAGGCGCAACTGTTGATAAACTTCCGGTGGTGTGCCACCGCGGTCCGGTGCCATACACTTTGGTGGCTTTCCATAAATCAATTTTTCATCGCGCAAACCAATGGGCAACGATGGTTCAGGTGCCTGCAGTCCGAATGCGAAAGAAACGTGGCGTGCGAAAAACAAGAATCCATCGAAGCCCGCCACGTGAAGCGGGAATTTGATTTCTGCGGTCCTTTTAGCAGCTTCCAATGTTTATCGCACGAATCGAAAGTTTAATGTAATTTGGTGTGATGAAATGGTTCGGTGCTAATTTGCTGGCACGTGGGCAACTTTGCAGCAGAAATTTACAACAAACTGTGGGATTCATAACATGCGTCTGACGTCGGCACATACTCGTTAATTACTTTTTGGAGTTCCGCCCACCGACGGCAATGAGGCAATGTGTACCAAAATTAATTATCACCGAGGCCACCCCCCCACCGAGTTCGTTAGTGTGTGGGCCAAAGTTGTGTGAAACAGGAAAATAAGCGCACCACATACCCAATCTGGCAGCCGACCGGTTTAAAGAATTTCAAAAATGTGAGGTGTAAATTCACTTTCGCTTGATGATGGTGTCCTCGGCACCGTTTGTATTCGTGCGCAGGCTGGATCCATTTTTTCCCATCGCTAAGGACCTTCTGGTGTTCGGTGATATGTGTTTGCTTGCGGAAAGTCAAGCCTCTAACGATGGGAGGAAGGCACCGGAAGCCTGACTGGAGTTTTATTGCACGCCCAGGCATCAAGGTGTTGTGCCTCTTCCTGTGCGGTGTGGTCCCGTATCAAAACCGTCACCATAAAGCACGCATCCCACGGAAGAAAGCATAATAATGGCGTAAGGGAAGCGAGCACGCAAAAAAAAACATTGCAGTCGAGCCATACTAATGCTCCAGGCACCCCCCATCGGCCGGATTCGGCTTGATTCGATTATGAGCCCCTTTCTGGGCTAAAGTGGAGCCTCCGGCCAGATCTGCCCGAAGTGTGGTCCTAAAGCGTTCGGAATTATATCTTCGTCCGAAATGATTTTAATTTAATTCATCTCGTGGAAGCGTCATTCAGTTTTTCTTGCGTGAACTCATAGATGCCAATCGATTCTCGAAACCCTATTTATCGACCTCTGTCAAACTTGACTCGCGGTACGTGTTTTCTTGCTGATTGCTGAGCTAATGTTCTGGGAAGAAATCGTTTGCAATCGCGATCCCCGGGAAAAAAGGAACCGTTGGGCTTTGATGTTTCCACTCCGGTGGAGCCGAAGATTGAAGAAATGGCCCCACGAGCGGTGAACCAATTCGTGGCATCCTGTGGAAAAAGGGGGGTTCAATCTTTTCGGAAACCTACCAGCGAACCGTGGCTCGTTACGTGGCGCTTCTCCGGAAGCGTGTCCATCTGGGCAGCGTGTTCGCCATCTGGCCGCTACTGTTTAATAAAACATCTAATTGTAATTGACAGAAACGGTGCGAAACTGCCACGTTTGTTGGCTGCCGGTTGGTTGGGTGCTTATTATTTATTTACCCGCGCCGCCTACCGGCCCCATCCGCCGAATATGAAGGAAGGCTGTGTTGGTTGACGGCAGAGTGCTTCTCCGGAAGACGTGTTTGCGTTTGGAGTGAAAGTTTTCGCAAGAATCTGATAATAAATTCAGCATAGACGAGAAAGGGGAGGGCAGATCGGCCACCAAACCGCAGTGGGTTATTACGACAAGGACATGTAACTGGAAATTGGGACCGCAAAAAGACAGCTCGTTACATTCCGTTTTTTTTTTTTGCAGGAACGCAAGAGTAATCGTGGGGAAATTTTTAGCGACAGATTATCTGCACTCAGGAACCCTCATGGCGTTCGAACGAATGGTGATGCTTTAATCTACAAGTTGAAAAAGGAAAGATACCGCCGGGCCGATACTTTTTCGAAGGACAATCCTTGGAAGCAAAAATCACCCCAGCATAATGTGTGGCGCAGGTGATGATTTTTAACAATCCTCAGCCCCAAAAGCTTAAAAGGGATCAAACGTACACCCTTAAAAAGCCCACAAAAGGATGCCCAGGGCTCACTCACAATGAAACCCTTCACCGAAACGCTAATCTAGCGCTGTTTTTCAGCGGCATTCGGGACCGGACTTGGGCCTCTCCCAGATGCGCTTCCCAAAAGAGTTCAAAGAGTGATGCTTTGCAAGAGATTTAGATGGTTTCACCTGAACCCCTGTCGGTTGCAGGGCTGTCGCTGTGCGAAAGAATGTCAGATGTTGCTCCGGTGATCATGGGAATGGACCGCAAGGTATTGGCTCGGAAGCTGATTCGAAGATCATGCGATATGAAAAGGATGAAAGGGCGACGAGTTTGATACAAAATTCCCAAATCCCAGGTACCTCAATCCGTGCATCTTCCCGATCCGTTTTATAGCCTTTTTTGTTTTGTGGTAAGAATTATCGTTTGAATCCGCTTTTCACTGGTTGCTACGAAGGACGTTGCTAGCCCTTGCTCTCCAGCCTGCAGCCCGTTTGTCTTCTGACCAATCTACACTCTATTTCTCTCTCTCTCTCTCTCTTCCAGCATGCGAGAGTACGTGGAGGAGAACGAAAAGAACGATCCACTGATTCACGCACCGGACAAGAAGAACAATCCGTGGGCCGAAAAGGGCAAATGTGTCATCATGTAAATAGTGTTCCCTCTTCTACCAAACTACTACTACCTACTACTACTGCTACTACCACTACTACTAGTACTTCTTCTACTACTACTACTACTACTCACCGCTACTACCACCATCTCGACAGCGACAGCATCCAATTGTAATATTACTCACCTCTGGTTCAGTTCCGCGCGGCAGCGATCGGCCACCAGGCCGGAACACTATCAGCCAAAGGCCAACAATTGCCGGGGCTAGTTCTGCACTCGCAATCACATCAACACACACCACAGAAGCAAAACAATCAAACAAACTCTACCTCCTCTTCTCTGTGTGGTGGCCATTTTCCGTCAGTCCATTTTGGGGCCGATTAAACGCGGAACAGAAAATAGCTCCTTTGGATAGGACTTAGTGGTTCAAAACTGAACGCAAAAACCACCTCAGAAATGGCCACGAAAGGATTTTCTGACAAGCAGCTTACGAGCGCAAGGATTTCAAAGTCACTGTCAAAGGTTACGCTGATTGAGAAAGAAATTTTATTTTTTTGGCTCGAACGTGGCATACAATTTTCACCGGGCGAAGCTATGAATCCGAAAACAAGGCGCACTGCATAATGGTACAATGCAAAATGCAAATTTTGCCAACATCCCGGCCATTGTTAGGCTGCGAACAATGTTTTTCGCTTCGATTCACTACCCTTTTTTTTTAACTCACTCCGAACACGGTTTCCGTCGAACGGGAGCTGGCAGAGAAGAGTTGTACAGGGTTGTAGCGCCCAGAGAAGCACAGAGAAGAGGAACAATAGCAAGGGACCTCCCGCTAGCGTGTGGTGTGCGTTGTGTTTTGCGATGGCAAGGAACTGCCACCGCGTAAAGGATTGAGGCAATCTCCATCCAAGATCTGCTATTGTTTAACGTCGTCTCAGATCGACGACCAGTCCCGAATCTCAGAGGCCATCAGAGCGGGTGAGAGAGAATCAACGAAATGGAAGCCGCAAGCAGTCTTTCAATGTGCAAAATGGATCGTACGATAAATTAATGTAAATCAATTGAAAACATTGGAAAAGAAGAAGAAGATGCAACTACACAACTTGGGCCACGTTTTCTTTTCGACGTTTTCTTTCCGTTTCTCGTAACCAATCCGCCAGTCGATCGCCAAATTAATCCCTTTCCGTGCTGCGCTGTACAGATGGACACCTGTATAAAACTCGTACACAAACAAAGGCTAAAAGGGCAGAAAACAATAAAACCCACCCCGCATGCATGTCTCGTTCCATGTTGTTTCATGTTGTTTGTAGTGCTGCGCCCCTCTTTGCATCGTTTCGTGTTTGTTCGTTCATCGATTCTGTTCCGGCTTCCGGGTTTTTCTGTTGTTTTTCGTTATGTTTGCCCATGTTTCTACGTTCGCTTCCGTTCTGTTTGATGTTCGATCGTTGTTTTGGGTTTTTTTTCATTTGGTGCATTTGTTTGATACTGTTACGTCCGCCATTGTTTTGTATCTATTGTCTGTTCGGCGGCTGTATAAAATGAAGCGGGTCTGCCTGTGTAGAAACACTGTTTCGGTTCCAATGTGACTGTGGCTCTGTGAAGGTGGCGCTAATCGTGGTTCTTGGCATGATGGTAGTTGTGTTTTCTCTCTGTTTCTGTTCCCGCTATCCTTCCCAGCGGAGTCCTCGGACAAGTTCAGGGGGTCAACGTTCACCGGTGTGTGTATCTCTTGTTGTTGGTTTCTTCTCTTCTCGACAGATAAAACCGCGGACCGTTCGATTCACCAGTTAGCTATGCTGCCTCGTAACATCAACGCAAGACAGATCGTTGAGGCCACCGGTGTTCGAAAAGGACTCGCTCGGTCCGTTACGATCCTGCAGTCCCCGGCAGCGTACCGAGAAACGAGTGAATGAGGCAGTCGGAATGAGTGAGAGAGTGACAGGGTTAGAGTGGCAAGCGGAATACGCGAGGGTATGGAGCAGAGCACAGATCCATGGCCATGTTTCTTGTCACGCGGAGATGGATGAAAATGAACCAAACGGAAAAAAAACAGAGTGAAGTTGGTTTCAACCCGATCCCTCGGCGCCCTCGAACCCAAGTCCCCGAGATCGAACTTCACCTATACGAACACACAATCAAACACACACAGACACATCTGCACACAACTATTTTGCATTTCGCAAACACACGAAAAGCGCAACAGCAGCAGCCATAGCGGCGTCACCCATCCCAGCCACGGACCATAAGACCTTCCGGGCGTCGAAAGGTATCAGCGAGCGTGTTCAACAAGTTTTGCCCATCCCCCCCATGGCCCACGTGGCAGTGCGGAGCGGTGGTGGCCAGGAGGAAAAGCGTAAAGTAAAACAAGGATCTAGTCATAGTTTTCGGCAGCGTGCAGAACTCGAACGAGCCCGAGCTCCGGGAGCGGTGGATAAGTTAACAGGCAGCAGAAGTTTTCTCTTTTAGTTCGTTCCGTTCCCGAACATAAGAAGAATGCCGTGTTGATGGCGATGATGATGATGATGTAGCCAGTGTCAAGAGTTCTCGACGAAGGCGACGGAAGTATGCTCCTGTCAGCCGGCTATCACTCAGTGGGCAGATCGGGAGCACCTTCATCATCCATGGTAGCCTGTTTCATGTAATTGATCACTTCTTTTTCGGTTCATCGCGGGTGCCGTTTCCGGTTCGGTAAACAACTTGAAACGACCTCCAGTGTGCTTGTTTGGCTCCGCACTTCGGGAATAGTTTAACAATTGTTTTTCTCACACAAAGCATTATACGGGGCCATGAGTTTTGATCTCCACGTTTTCTTTTTCCACCAACTTCGTCAAACGTCAAACAATCACACAAGCTAGCACCGGTCCACCTCGGTCAAGGGGTCAAGCGATTCAGGGAACATCCTAATCAAGTGTCACCAACACCTATCGCAATCGCACGGGGAGTGTTTCGGTATGTTGTTTCGATGTCATTCTACTTGTAGCTAAAATCAGTAAAAAAAGGCGACCCGCCAGCAGCAGTCGCTGTAGCAGCGGCGGAATCGTTTTTAGCGACGCCAGTTTAAATTCCATGATGATAGTAACCATTTAAAAGTAAATTATTAATACATTAAACGACCACTAATCGTCGAACAAAACACAAACACACACATACAACACGGAATGCCGCGTTGGAAAGTACAGAATAAAGAAAGCTGGAAAACCACAACCAAATCGCTCACACTTTCGTTCGCTTTCGCAAGGTCCACCAAAGAGGTGTGTTTTAAAAAGAAACACAGTTACACTTCACACATTTTGGTTCCAGCATTTAAGGTTTCTCTCCGTATGCGAGTTCCATTTTTTTCTTGTCCACTGTGCAGTTGTGGACTTTTAATTTTTCACTCATATCCGCGACAGCACTTTTGCTTGGCCCCATTCTGGACCTCTAATACTAACTATGACCAAAAAGTACCAGCGGCACCACTCGTTACGGTGCGTTTCCATTACGTCGTATAGCAGCGAGCGATAGGATGTTAGCCTGCTCCACATTACATCAATCATTGATAACTTTCATGAACTTGTAACGAAACTACTTTAAAAAATACTAATTAAAATAGATACATTTTAAAAACCGAAACCCCCGTTTGTCCTGTGACTGTTGCGTGTTGCGATTAACGACCATGATGTTTATTAACGACCATCCTGTCTTGTGAATATCCTTATTATCCTTATTATCCTTAGCCACAGCTTTAAGGATTCGCATAGTTGGTTTATGTCTCCGCTAAAAGCTTAACCCAGACTTTTCGGGAAGCTCCCAATAATGGTTTGGGGCTAGGATAGTATCTTTCGTACAAAGCTCCGTTGGTAAATCAACTTCCGGTTAGAGGACAAGCCATCGTTATTCAATTCTTTTTGATTTGCGATTGTAGGGTGTTCAAAAATTCTTAAATATGTTTTAGTATGAAGTGTTTGTTCCTATTTCACACCTTCTCTGAACTTCTTTCTCCCATCTCATTTGAACAGCAAAGATGAGTTCAGAATCACCCTGTGCGATTTCCCCTCGTAACATAACGCCTAACGCTCGTCGTGAAGAAAAGCGCTGCCAGCGTGTGGCAATCAGTTGGGAAATGTAGACCGAATCGGCCACTACTTCAGGACCATCGCCACCCAAGGCGCTGGGTGTGGGCTTCTCCTGGGGCGCAGTGTGAAAAACGACGTGAGAGTGTTTCTCGTTGCAGCGAAGAAGATTTTTTTTCCATTTTCCCGGGTTTCTAATTTATTCGCCAACTTCCGGCCAAGGGTGTCCTCATTACGTTCTGTCTCTCTCCCTCTCTCTCTTTCTTTCTCCCGGTGCTGTGCCTTGAAAGGCTCGATGGCTGCGTGTATGTGTTTTGTTGCTACGTTCGGTTGTCCCCCTGGATGGTCGTTTTTTTTCTTCGTTCGGGCCGTTGTTTCCTTCGTCCGGGGGAACTTGTTTTTCATTACAGTTTTTTATGGATTTGGCGCGCGTGTCCCGGTGCACCCCTCATTTAGTTCGTGGCTCCGAAGGGACGTGTCTGAAAACTCTGCTCCCAGGGGGTGGCTGATGAGCTGATGATTCCGTCGAACGGTGAAGAAACGGCTCTGAAAAATCGTCAAAAGACGTTTCCTTTGCCCCTAGTGTCGGCCCGCTGGAGGGTGCGTGCCGCCGTCCGTAGGCAGCGAGAAAAAGACAAATGACGGAAGCATAAACCCAGCTACTTGGGACCGAAACTTAATCACACGGTCCACGGTACGGTTTTCCCCGCGTCCGTGTTCGCTTTTTAGACATCCACCGCGACCCGTTTTTGTCTTATTTTTCTATTGCATTATGCGGACGCTGAATCATGGGCAGAGGGCATCATTTTTTTCCCTCCCGAATGAGGGGTGACTTTTTTACGGTGCTCCGTTCTTCAGTTGCTTGGATCGTTCCGGGGATTTTTTTTTCGTTTCCTTCGAGTGTTCTTTGTCCTCAAAGGCAGCAGCAAAGAAGGAGATTTTAGCAAGCAGCCGACGAGGATAAAGATTTTTAATTTCATTTGATTTTGTGAGTGACATTTTCGGTTTGGTTTCGGCTTTCTTCATTACGGTCGGCTTGAAAAAAAAGGACACTCCGTCTGAGATTTCACTCCGGTCGTTGCCATGGAAGGGCATTGTAATGAGCATGCTGCGTCGACGACGTCGGGCCCATTAGCATATTTTTAGTTGCGCTTCAGAGATTGATGAACTTCGGCCATCCGGTTGCTATAGGCAATGGGCGTAGGTAGCTTCAATCAAGGAGAACGCGTGCTATGAGGCGTGCAGCGTGTGATTCGAGCCGCTGACAATGTAGCCCGAAGGTAATGAAATTAAAAGTTATTTTCAACACGGGATTATAATTTAAATTACTTCGGGGCCGCTGTCGGATTTTGGTATCGAGAATAATAAAGCAAAGTAAAAAAAACACTAAAAAGTTGTGGGTTTTGATTCATTAAAAAAGGCCCAGAAAGAATGTTAAACTATGCAAAACTGGAAACTTTCAATAAATCATTCTTTCACTCAACAAAAAAGATCATCATGATGCGCCAACTATCATTTTTAACAAAATTCTCCAATGAAGTATGCAAAGGTGACGATTGGCCTGTGTTGGAAAAATTACTTAACATTTGATGACTTGGAACACTTGTTAGCAGAGGCAGGTAAGTTAAGGGTATCCTTGTATCGTGTGTACACCCAGCACACGTCACCGGGTGTCAGTTTGGCACATTTTCGGAGGGTTCAGAAAAAAAGGACACCCCTCGTTTGGGCAGCTCTCACGAAAGGGTGAATCGTCTGGTGTACGTTTAAAATCACATGACAACGATTCCCACAAGGCACCGAAAAGCACTTGCGCCCTTCGACAAAGTCAACGTACGGGTGACGGTTGTGTTTGTTCAACAGTAAATCGCTTCGTCCTTTCGTAACGCCGTAACGCTGTAACGCGAGTGTAACGTGCGTTAGAGAAAAACCCTCTCCCAGAAGGGGAAGTTAGTAACGCTCACCAGCCGACCTTTCCGGTGCCTTCGCAAGGGGCGGCAAGATAAGCGAAATGGCGGAAATTAATTGTGTTCCTTCGGCTGGCGCTAAAGACCGCAGCATCCGGTGCCGGCGTGGAAGACCGCCGAGAGCCCGAGACCGCGAGAGTCGGGCTCGCCGCGAAGGAGGAGCATACCGAACCCGAATCCCGGAGCGCGCGAGAGACAGAGACCGAATGGCATTAATTAAGCTCATTATCATTAGCCCGTTCTCGGACACACCTCGGCGATGTGTCGCCCCGGACGACACCGCTCGGTCGGCCGGGCCACATCCTTTTATGTAATGAGCCCCGAACGGTGTGGCGAACGCGCGAGAGCTGCTAAATGGTTACTGGCGAGGCTGCGCAAAAGATTTTATGCCACCTCCCAAGACAAAACGAACCAACGTCTGGCCCGAGAGAGGGCACCGCGGGCGGGCGGCGGGAAAAAAGGGAAACTAAGAAACAGTCATTGGCTTATACATATTTGCAATTTTTCGCACTCGGTAACACCCACAAATCAGCGTCTCCCGCGCCCGGGCCAATTTTCCCCGGGAGCGGTAAAGATTTTCCGACCACCCCCCCCACCCTCCGGCACGGGATGCTTCGACATCACACCGGTGTGGGCGCAACAAGGACGAGCATCCGTCTCACTCACGGTGAGCGCGCGAGAAAAATTAAATAATTATTCCCATTGTTTCCGAGGCCGCGCTCTCGGGTTCGGGGCCGAATGCGTATAATTACGGCCAGCAGCGGGCGGCCAAGGACTTCGGCCACACACGCGGTCGTATGTATTTAACACGGATCCCCAGGATCCCCCGGTGAGACAACCCGAACACTCGCCACCGACCGATTCCGTGCTTGCGCGAGTGAGACAGACTGATGCCAGTACATACTCCAGTGCGAGAGGGGAAAACACCACCACCATCGGGAAAGTGTCGCTGCGCAGGTCACGCGCACCGCCGCTGGGGAAATGTCCTTACAGCTCGCGTGTTATGTACAGACGGGCCACGCACACACGGCCGAACGGCTCGGGCCTTCTCATTAGCCAATGAACAAACGCGCTTCTAATTTTACACAAATGAGAAAAATCAGCTCGCGGCCTGCTCGGTTCGCGGGGCAGACGGCGGCGGTGAGACGGTCGTTGCGGGATAGAGCGAGAAGAAAGCGCGAGCAATGTACAATAAACAACCCACCCATACACGTGCGCACGTCCGGCGGATCGCTGTTTTAAGTAGCTGTCAGGACTTTTCTCGGCGTTTTTTTTTTGGCTTTCTTCGCCCGTCACCCGATGGTCGGAAAATGTGTGGGGAAAATGCGGGGCTGGTAGGTGTCTCTGTGTGGGTCCGCGTGGCGTGTGCCGTCTCATTGAGTGTGCTGCTCATCAGCATAGTATTCGCGCGTTCATTTCGTAAGATCCTTGCCGCGTTGCCAATTTTGGGAACCGATTTTATAAAACATTCAAATAAAAATAATTTTAAAAACGTTAAATCCGTCAACCGTTGTTCAAATAGTAATGGTTTGATTTTACATTAATTAGTGTAATTGGTTAGGCACTACTTTTCCATTCATTTGCAAGCTGCTTTCTGATTCTGATCTCTTGAAGAAAGTTGAAAAAAAAACTTTCCTTTCCAACAAATTATTGAACTCGCATTTTAATCAGCCACACTACTTTGTGCCACCGGAAAACTCCCCCGGATAATGTGGCCCCCGTGATGCAAAAGAAGCCGGCGGCAAGAAGGACCCTCTCTCGTGTGTGTGCGAAAATCGCGAGGATAAAAATTGCAAAGCAGTGCCCGAAGCGCCCGAAGGACACGAAACTGAAACTGGTCGTTCGTTTGTTTACCTTTTTGCCGCTGCCGCTTCCGTCTCGCTCGCACGCGCCACACATTCACGACTACAATTAAAAGCAAACCCCCTCCCCGACAGTGGGCACAGGACACAGCATGGCACACTGCGAGCGAGAGAGAGAGAGAGAGGGCAACAAATGAGTACGAGAGAAAAAAAAGGTGCTAGGTGCCACCAAAAGTAAAGTTGTGTGGAACGGAAAAACTCGGCGAGCGAGTGAATGAGAAGGATTGGAAATTTCCCCTCACGCACCCACACACGGGCAAGTGTCATCCTTGCGAGGGGTGAGACGAAATCAAGTGCACCACCACCACCAGAGCAAATGGCCGCAGTAGCCGAGTGTTGGCGCGCGCGGAGCTAACTGCACGCTCGCGGTCGAGTATTTAATCGGGCCCCTCGGTCTCGCTCTAGCCCTTGGCACGGCACGCGTTTGTATGTATTCACGAGAAGCCTTTGCCACCCCCGGCTCGCGTTGGTGTGCGTGCGGCGCGAGGACACACACTAGTGTGTCGGTGTCGGCCGCGCCGCTTGGCGCGTGCGGGCGCGAGCGAGACGGCTCGAGCGAGGGCTCGCTTAATTTGCATATATTTGCTATATATGAAATAATTTTTCCCTTTTTAATATTTCACTCGGTGATAACTTCATTCTGGTGTGAAATAATTGCTCCGCGCGGTAACCGTTTTTACATCATTAGGGCGAGCCGCACTTTGTTTATGCATGCATACGCGTAGCAGGCGGCGTCGGCAGCAGACGCGGCTCCCGGCAGCGCAGCTGCTGCTGCTGCTGCGGCAACATTAGCGGCGGCGGCCAGCAACTAGCAACGGCCACCGCGAGCAGCAACGCCCCAGCCACGGGTGACGGCAACATTGTCGGTTGATGCTGCCGCGCTGCTGCTTGCCGGTGGCCGTCGCCTAGTGTGCCTGGCTGCCCAACCAACCGACCAGTGGTCAAGCTTCTCTCGGTGGTGGCGTGGAAAATCGCACGGTGAAAATCGGGCATCGGCTGAGTGCAAGTGTTGCGTCCGTTGATCGTTTGGATCCGCGGCCGAGTTCGATCGGTCGTGGCAGCGGCAGTGCGTGATCCTGGTTTGTTATTGTTTGTTTGTTGTGCAATAGTGTGTCCGGTGGTCGATTAAAACCTTCCCGAGTCCGGCCTGAGTCAGTGTCAGCCCTTCAGTTTTGATCGCTTGTGGTGTGCTTTGTCGTGTGGCTAAAAAGGCTTAACAATTTAAAACGGCATTCCAGTTGACTCGTGAAATTCGTTCGTCCTGGTCCGTGTTTTGGGCGCGTGAAAAGTGTAAACAAACGCGTATAGGTCGGACCCGCACGTGGACTCGCTAGATGTCCTGGCCACGTTTTCCACCCAAACTGGACTGTGTGCTCGGTAAACAACTCTATCGGAAGTGATTTCAATAACACTCCGGTCCCTGGACGGTGGATCGATCGCATCATCACGTTCCGGACGCGGGTTACACTGGAAAAAACCTCCTTCAACCCTGAGCGGTAAGTTAATCGAGTCTCTGGATGGATACCAACGCCTGGGCCGGAACCCACTGACGATAATTACCTATTGGTCCTCGCGCCTCACGGCCCGGTCGCGGGCTATTGATTAAACAATAGTTTGCAACAAACCGAGCAACCGAGCAGCGGAGTGCATAAAGTGTGCTGGTCCCCCCCATGAACGAAAAGGGCCAACAGCCACAACATCGCCTGCACGTGGTTCATTGAACCGGCGTGCGTTCGGGGCACAAAATCCGGCCCCGGGGAAAGTTGTGCACCACCGACAGTGCGGTGGGTGGTGGTCATGGGTTGCGTAGAGTGAAACTTGCGTAGCGTCGCGTGTGTCACGCTGCGTGTGCCTGTGTGCGCGTTTCCGCTCTGCCGGCGAAGGTCCTTCAACGGTGCGCTGCCTGCCGAGTGCCGGGTGACGTGTTGCGTCAAAACCTGTTGGCGGAAGTTGGCCGTCCGAGGGTTGCGAAGGGGCGGCGGCAGCAGGCAGTGGGTGCAATTGTGAATGGACAGTCGGCCTGGGCTGTGACCGGGTGCTGGGAATCGAAGGCGAGTGTGGCAACAGGCAGATAGCTGGCAGACCCGATGCAAATGTGGAGTCTACTCCAGACCTTCTACTGGAATACATGATTTTGTGTCCAAAGTCACTCTAAATTGTTACAGACAGTTAAGAGGCATCGGGAGGGCAAGCTTCGCGAAGGTTTGCATTCAGCAAATCAAATATCAAATCATAAAATATTTGAAAACAATAGATGATTGGACAATGAATTACGTTATTTGTAAAAAACCTGAAGTAAATTGTGTAAAGTAAAAGAGATACTCGAAGGATAAAGCCAGTATACTCATTATACTTTTAAATGAGTGTTCCAATTAACGCTACACTGGCCAATGACGCAGACAGCACTTTCATGCTTGTCGATCCCTTTTCTATCACTCCATTGGTTTTGGTCCATTTGTTTTGTACCATTAGTCCATTGGTTCATTGTTTTAATCTTGAAGAAACGAACTGGGCCGTTGGTGCATTAGGTTGGATGTTGTGATATTGTTGTTGTTTGGTTTTGATTGCTGATTATTGCCAATTATTGCCAATGTGGAGATCGCTTTTTTATTGCCAATAGCAGGTGTCATTAGTCCATTTGTTTTGTACCATTATCTTGTTTAATGTTGTCCTTTGTGTTTATTATAGACTAATTGCGTAGTTTAAAAAAAAATGTGTGTCCATTTGTTTTGTTTGCCGCGGCAATGTTAGCTTGACCTGGTTGACTTTGATTGATTTTCTTTCGATCTATTATTTATTACTAATCGATTATCAATTTATTATTAATCGATAAATCGAACACTCTTTCGCGAACGAAAGCTTTACATAGCCAGTTCTGTATTTCTGTTATTGCATTCTATGGCTAACATTCTGCATTGTTTTCATTTTAGCACCCCTCCCGATTCACGATGCGACGTATCGACGACTCGTTTTTGGAGCGCATCCTTAAAGTGGCGGAATCCTCGGCCCAGGACTTGGATGGCCGCTTCGGCGGACTCTCGGCGAGGTAGCTGAGAAAGAGTACACAATTTGAAGGTGAGTAACGGAAGCCGACCATCCTGGAAAACCGCTCATCCTAAACAGCGTTTCACAATTGTTTAAGCCATCAAAAAATTCCTTTCGCACCGTTTGACGTCGATAGGGACGAACATGTCAAACCAAAAAAAACCACGGAATCGTGAACCACCCCGAATCGTGTGGCCCACTTTCGAGTGTTGTTCCTGGCGGTGTTCAACACTGACAGCCCCTAAAACCTGCTTTATGGCCATTCAACGGAAACGGTTTAAATCCTTCCGTTAGGGTTCGGTCCTTGCCACCGCCCTTTTGCACCTGCCGATGACCAACACTCTGAAGGGGGGGCACTTTTTGGCCAAAACCGCCTCGTCGTCGTCTTGGTGGTCGTCGACGGTGTCTGCGTGAGCGATACCGAAGGTCAAGGTTTGCCGGCCATGTTGGGCTCTGAGGTTTTCTTTTTTCCACCGTCCGTGGCACCGCGTCATCGCCGCGCCATCGTCATCGTCATCATGCTCACGATGATCTGTAACGGGCGAATTGAAGCAAACATAAAAATAGAACACATTCCGTCCGGCTGGCCGGCCGCCGAACCGGAACGGTTTTTGGGTCCGTCCGTCCGTCCGGTGCTCGCAGTCCTTGTTATGCTATTGCGAGGTTTTTTTTTTCGCCGTGGTCCCCGTGGAGTGCGGGTCCTAACAACCCTCCGGTTTAGGGTTCCCATCGAGTGGTAATTAAATAAGCGGCACCGGAGCGATAAATCAAGGCATGCAAAATCGTGTGTCATTAACGGAATTGCGCATCGGAACCCTGGACCTGGCTCCGGAAACGCCCCAAAAAAAGGTCTTCCGTTTCGGAAAAACGCTAGGCACTTCCGTCGGTGTAGAAAGAGTCCTGTGGGTTGAGTTGGGGACATAATTTCATTTCGATTTTCTTCCTCTACGACCGAACGGGCTTGGCCGGGGCCGCTTCTTTTCACACGCTGGCGTACACTAATCTTTTTCGTATCCCACACAACCACCCCCGCGGGCGGTGGAGTGTGGCCACCCTTCGGCAAACGCATCTCACGGGATGTACCATCCTCGGAAGCCATCGGAATCCACTCATTTTCCAGCCAGCCAGCGATGTGTGTTCTCTCTCTCTCGCCCTCTCTCTGGTACGTTCGGCGGATCCTGCTCCTGCCGCTGCTCATCATTAACATTTTCCAATTCCAATTCTCTCACCCGACACCTTCCCTCGGGCCGGGTGGGGGCCGGAGACAATATACATAAATTCATATATTCCGCCATTCTGTAAGCGCGCGCGCGAAATCGGTCCACAATCGTGTCCTCGTATGCTAATGGCCGGGGAAGGGCGTCGTTGCACCTCTCACTCTTTCTTGCTCTCTCTCTCTCTCTCTCTCTCTCTCTCTCTCTCTCTCTCTCTCTCGCTTCTTCCAATCCTCGCCAGTCAGCGCCTTGGCCCTTGGAAGGAAGGCTTAGCCACCCTCGGGAAGGACTCACATTCCGACGGTTTCTTCTCGGCGAGTTCGCCCGCTGGCACCACCCATTAAGGCACACGTACACAGACACATACACACGCGTACGGAGAAAGCGGCACGCGGTGGACGACGCGCGGGGGTCACATCCTTTCCACCTTCGCTCAAGGAGCTCAAGTTTCGGGCCCGATGTACTTTATTTTCGCTTCGCCATCTCGCCCATTTCTTCTATCACATATGTACGACGGCGGTGGCCACTGTAGTGCCCGTACGGTGTCACCCTTCCCTTCACCCCCAGACTCCCGCGGGGTCCCCGGGCTAATGCGGTTCCTCTCGGTTTCTTATTAATAAATTCAGGGCGAGTAAAAATCTCAAAACAGAAAAGGACCAAAGCCGCCGGTGTAACGCCATCAAGCGGCACCGTGTGCGAGAGAGAGAGAGAGCGCTAGAGGCGAGAGAGAAAAAAGAGAAAGTTCGCGGAGCACATATGAGCACTTTTCCCCACCTCGCGCTCCTTTTTTGCACACTTTTCCAGTGGAGGGAATGGAGGCAGCCAAAAAAAAAACGAGGAAAAACCGTCACCAGCTGGGAACGTCGTTAGAAATATCAAACACCACCCTCTCGGGCCACCCGAAGGCGCGCAGAGAACACGGCAGAGAGAGAGAGAGGGAGCGAACTCGGTGAAAGTGCACGCTCCTCTCTCACTCTCGCTCACTCGCTTGCTCAGCGTCTCAGCGACGCCTTCTTGGTTCATTTTCGCATGGCAAAGCCTCGGCGACGGAGAAGTCGTTCGTTAGTAATATACATTAGCGAGACCGACGGACGGAGGACGGCGGCTGGCGTGGGACGGGACGGCCAGGGAAATTACACATTCGCACACCCACCCACACACATGCATTCGGGTGGGTTCCTGTTTTTTTTTCCCCCACAGCTCCTTCACAGTTTTGACAGCTCCAACACAATTGGTCCAACTGTGAGTCGGCAGGCGCAAAGTAGGCGCGGGCGCTGGGAGCCCTCGGAAAATCAGCATCCCTCGCGTAGGGAGCGCTTTTCCTTCCGAAACGAAATAAAAGAAGCCTTTGGATGGAAGTCGGGCGTTTGATGAGGAAATGGGTGGCTGGTGGTGGAGAAAGGAGAGCACCGAACCGAACGGGCTGCTTGGAAGGAAAATGAGAGTTCGAGTGCGAGGGAGGAAAATTTTCAACCCCCGCGTCCCCACACGCTCCGTGGGCACAGTCTCTCGGCAATCCATCTTGCGGCTCTCGGCATTTGCATCGCTGCCGCGCACTCGACACTTCTGCCCCACTGTGTGTCTGTGTGTTGCGGCTCGAGAACAGGTTTCCCGATTGTTTCCGCAGCGCATGTGACACACACGGGGACACAGGGGGGTGGGTGGCCGGTATGTAAAAGTATGCTGAGAGAGCGCGCGGTATTCGCCGACGACGCCACCGGTTCGGTGCGTATGACAAAATATGTGATTTGCATTTAACTCGATTGAATTTCCACGCAATCTCTCGCTCTCACTCTTTCGTTCTCTCGCTCTCGCTCGTTGGAAATTATGTAGAATGTGAAGGAATTACAAGAAAGATGTCGCATTGAGCGGTACTCTAAGGCGACGATTCGATTCGTTGGTGATGCTTGGGATAAATAGATTTATTGGAATTTTTAAAATCGGTTAAAACCAAACGAAAGAGATTTTCCATAGTGCATGAAGTCACAATAGAATGCACTTTTAATTTGAAAGTTCATATAAAAAACTCTTTCTTTATATTAGTATGTTGTGAAATATTTGCGAATTGAATGTAAAAAAAATCCTTTTTAGTAATACTCAATAAGTACTGTTTTCATTTACACATTGAAAATTTAATTATTACTATTTAGAAATGCTTATTTCCGTATTTTTCTCTAAGTATTTTAGCTTGTGGATTATTTGTTTTAATAAACTGTACGATAATAAATGAATCTCTTTTTAATATTAATACGTTACCCAAACGAACATACTTTGGATATGGACTTTTCTTCGTGTTTCTTTTTTTTTGCACCCCAGTCAAGCAGTGCCTTCGGGTATCTCAAATCACAATTTGGAGTTTCCACTCTGCAAACATCTGCAGAGTGATGCATTATGCATAATTTTCTTATAAGAAGCGAATCTCACGGAGCGAAACTTCAACTGCGCCTCGACGCGACCAATCCGGTGGGCGCAAACTAGTGAGAAGTTAATGCTAAAGAGCTTTCCATTATGGCCGGATCACTGTATGTGTGGGTTTTTCTTTTTTCCACCATCCTCCAGCATTCGCATAAATCCACTGCTCGCTGCATGTTTCGCGCGGCTGCTGCAGCAACACCGGATCGTTCCCGGATTCCTCAGCAGATGGCAAATCGGGGATCGGCATTCGCGAACTAGCGCGGAAGCTGGCTGGGAGTGAAAAGGAAGTAGACTTTTTTGTGTGTTTTCCGTTGCTTGCACATCTTGCCCTGCAAACAGGCACAGACCCCGGCACGGTGTACAATTTCCCGTTCCCGTTTTCAGATCCTTCTCATTTTCTTCACCAACTTCTCGCTTTGAGGGTTCTCGCTTCGCGTTCGGCTTATCCTTCCGCGTTGGCGCTTTCCCGGGGGCGCAGGGAAGCAGGGAAAAAAGCAGCAAAATGAGATGCTGGAAAGCTCTCGACGGGGAAAGGCCACACATCCACACAAACCCCACACTACATCGTTGCGCAACGGGAACGGGAGAGAGAGAGCGCGAGAGAAATCTCGTGTGAGCGTGAGAGGAAAAAGAAAGGGCAACCTGATGTGGGAAAGAGAGAGAGCGAGTGAGCGAGAGAGCGAAGGCAAGGATGTAACCACATCTTCGTCGGCATATCCCGATGCGACAGGTTTTGGTGCTTGCATGGCACAAAAAACATGGAAAAGGAAAAATGAGCATTCCACTCACACAAGCACACCACTGCACTGCGGCCACACGTTAAATACTATCGCGCACGCACACATACCCGCCCGGTGTAATCATAATTACATAAACAATCTTGAGCTTATCATTGGTGTTTATTACGTTCGTGGGCTCCACGCTCCGTGGTGGTGTGCGTGCGTTGAGGACCCCCTACCCCAACTCTACTACCATTTGCGAGTGCACGGCGAAGTAAATGAACGTAAGTGGGGAGCAACTTTCTCTCGCTCGCTCCCTCTTTTTCGCGCACGGACAGTTTTAAGTACATGTCCTGGCGGCGGCCGCTGTTCGGAAAGTTCGGGTTCGCGTTCGCGAACTTTTGATTCCGCAAAATATGAAAATCACAAAGCCAAGAGCCCAACACGCATGCTGGCAGAGGTGGCAGAGTATGGTTAGGTACATACTCCTGTAATTGGGCCGAGGTGCGCAGAGTCACCTTCGCGAATGCGAAATGGCGAATGTTTCGAAAGGGACTCGAAGGAAGGCGATGCAATTTTGCGATGCTTTTGGCCGCCGGGTCGGTTCGGTAATTAAAGTTTTAAGTGAATAGGACGTTTTAGATTTAGAAACATTGCTAATGGTCGTTGAATCGTAACAAGTAGTGGGATTTTTACTGCAACATTGACGTCGGCTTCTCACTGTTTCCGTATCGATCCCGTGCTTATAATTGCCATCCGCCATAACGCGTGGCGTCTGTGTCCGGTTTGTGTGTATTTTATGTTTCTGGCGAAAAAATGACAGCACAAAAAATTCGACTCACAAAACAGTACGCGGATCTTCCTGTACCACATTACGCGGACGATTGCAGAATCCACATTTCCGGGCGCGCTTTATCAACAACAATCAGAGCGTCAGGCGACGGCGGCATTTTTCATCTTCGATTTCATTCGCAAGGAAGTGATCGCATCTCGCTCTCTCTCTCTCTCTTTCTCTGTCCCGCTCTTTATAAAACTCCATTCTTTCATTTTCGGGCGAGGGCCTTCTTGGATTTGAAGATTTCCTCGCTTAGCGGACGCCGCTAAGGAGCTCACCCTCGCAGCTCAGAGGCAGCCCTCGGCACCGGGTCGGTCGGTAATTTATTGCATATATAATGCGCACTGTACGGTGGTAGTGTGTTTAGCTGGCGCGCGAGAAGTGTACGAAAAGTGCAAACAAAAAGAGAAGGAAAAAGTATAAAAAAACACGTCCTTCCACGGGGCGCAGGGATCGGAAAAGGGCGAACAAAAAACTTCGCTCCCGAATCGAGCAACCCAAGATGCTGGGATCAAATGGGATGAAATTAAACGGCCGTGCACCAGACAGAGAGAGAGCGAGAGAGTGAGTGCTGGCGCGCGGGTGACGCAGAGGCAGCATAGAAACCAAGAGGGTGGACACCCCACCCGTCGGTCGCTGTGGATGTAAAACTAAAAAAAGGTCCCAAATTGTACGGTCGAAAATCGATAACTCGAGTCTCACCCTACGACGGGGGGAAAAAAAACAACACAGGACACAGAACCGGGACCGGGATCGGAACCGAGAATGCACCCGGTGGGAACGAGACACACCACCACGTGGTGCGAGTGAGAGAGAGAGTGTTAAAGCTGTGTGAGTGCGATTCGGCACGGCCAACAACGGAGCAAAACAAAAGCAGGCGATGGCGACGAAAGACCGGGCGCAACTCATAAGCCTTGACAGGAGTGAGTGAGTGAGCAAGAAAGAGAGCGGGACAGAGTGTGCTGGAAATTTTGGTCGAAGCTCAGGCTCACCGGGAGTTTTTCTCGAGGAAAACTTTGGCCAAAAGTAGCAACAACCAAAAAAAACTTCATGAGAAAAACTGCGAAGCGGTAAAGTCTAATAAGTCCGGGTGTCCGGGTTGCGTTGGCGGACTGCATCCGTTCCCGGGAAGGAGTATGTGTGCTTTACACACATACACATGACGCGGGGGGCGGGGGGGGGGGCCTGGGTAGCGCCACAGTGTTTTAAAGCAAGTACCACATTCTTGCCCCGACCGCACCGAGCGAGAAGGAAACACGTGAAAAGTGTGGCAGTCCTTGGCGTCGCCCATAAAAAAGGATTTGTTGGTTGTTGGCCTTCTTCTCTCTCGCACTTTTCATCTCCTGTCTCTCTCTCTCTCCTTCGGACTGGTTGGCCCTCGGGGGGTTTGATAAAAAAGCCCCTAACGCTGGGTGGCGTGTGAAATATGAAATGTTTTTTAAATGAAATTTATTTTTAATGAAAATTCTTTCGCCCTGCTCTCTCTCTCTCGCTCTCTCTTTCTCTCTGTGCTAAGAATCGAAGCAGTAAGTGTGATTCAGCACCTTGCTGTCAACGCCTGGGCTGGGCGGAATGAAAATGGGGCGAATGTGTTTCCACGCGCCCGTTGGGGGTTGCTAAGTGAACGCGAGGGTTACTTGGAATCGAACTTTACAGGACACTTCACGTTGGAGGTTTCAATCAATTGCAACACGGTCGGAAGGGATTTTGGTTGACAAGCGGCTTCGGGGATTTTTAAGTGAATGGCTTGCTTAGTTTTCAGCTCAAGCCTTAAGTTTAAGGCTCTTATAGCGTCCCTTATATTAAAAGCACGTTGAATATAGTTGCAACTTCCGGAGTTTGTTAAGTGAGACCGATTTCGAAACGTACGTATCTGATAATGCAATGTAATGAAATTTTTGTAGTGTCATTCTCGATCCCCTCGGTTAATCACCACATCCGAATGGTTACTTGGATCAATTCAAAGTGGTTTGTTTGGGTTTCTGGAAGCGATTACATTCAGGATTTTGGCTTGCTGCGAACACGTGAAGCGACACATGAATAGGACTCAATCCGAGCTTCTTGATGCTCCGTGCGGTGAAAAATGGGAATCTGTTTCAGTTTTCCCTCGGCAAACCGTTCGCCCGCCAAATGGGGCAAAAACAAAACCCGAACACACCCGGGGCTGAGCCGCCCAACCGAGCCGGCCGAGTGTATCGTAAAAATTTACAACAACCAAAAATCCATAACAACGACACGGATGAGCGGCCGATGCGGGCAACGCCGGATGATAAGGACGAACGAAATCGTCTTCGCCGCCGCCACCGTTGCGCACCCGAATGGATGAATGAAATTGCGATGGTCAGGATGGTTGGCGGTCACCGCCTTATGCTACGCCGGTGGGCGGGTTTCCCTTTCTATTTCGGACACGCGGTGCCGGTTGTTTGCTGGAAACGAACTTCACAATGCTTGGAATGCTCGTCGAATGCCCAATGGAATGCACGGCACGATGCCGGACACATGTTTTAATGTAGCACCATGGAGGATATTATCATGGGAACGCTAATCCACGATCCAGTGCCCAGTGTTGCCATTTGCATTCGGTGAGCATTGCCGGAAGTTCACCGTTCTGTTCACACCTTACAATCGTAGCGCACGCCACCGAAAGCCGAGCCCGAGCCGAACGATAAGCGCTGAGTGTCTCGTAATTGCCGTCGACCGCCCGCCCAATCGGCCCGAAAAAAAGGACACCCAGGCCTCGGAGCAGCTGACCGAGAAATGGTTCCGATTGCGGCAATAAAGATAACGAACACGCAAAGTTTGCCGCTGACCAGCTCGGGCCCGGAGGCCGCGACGGGTTTGTTTTGGTTTTCTGTTCCGTGTCCCGTGTGGTGGGTTTTCCTTTCGTTCGCCTGCTCACCCACTTCAAGTCGAGGGCTGGCCTGGTCCGGCTGGTGATAAGTTGTTTTGCCATTGACTTTGCTACTCCTCCGGTGCGTGACGCGACCGGATCGGACCGTACCGCGTGGGTTGCGCCGTGTGGGCCGCCCGAACAGCTGGCACTGGACAAAACGTTCATTTCCGCCCGGTCAGGCGGGTCACCCCAATCGCTGGGAGCGCTTTTCCGTGTTGTAGTTTCGGTGGTTGTTTTCGTGTTTTTTTATGTGTGTATTGCGTTCTTTTCTCTTCGATTGTGCCGACGGAGAAAGTCCGGCCGGAGGAATCCGACGAGTAACGGAACGGATCCCGGGACCAGATAAACATCGAGCATCGGGGGCGAGTGTGTCGGACTGAGAGAGAGAGAGCGAGTTGGACACGTGGAGCACTGCTCCCGGGTTGCCTTTTTTGTAGGTGCCCTTCGGAAGGGAATTTTGTTTGGGTTTCCGAAAGCGGTTTGTGGCCCGAATGGCCACAAAAAAAGAATGGGAAGACACTCCCGGCACTTCGAGTCAAACCGCCGACAACCGACTCGGGGTGAGAGCATGACCACTTTCACCTTCGACCGGCTTCGGCCAGTCAACGGAATTCAGAAGCGTGAATTGTGGAGTCTTGTCCTTTTTTTTGTGTGTGGCGTAAGAGAAGCGATGCGTGTTCCGGTGATGTGCAACATAAGGGACCGTTTCATCGCCTTTTCGCTAGTGGCCACGCAAGGGCGGCTCGCCTTTTCCGTCGGCGTTTGCCGGCGGCACTCCGTTTATGCGCCGTTATGCTTGCACTTTCGACATTCTATCGATTGGATGTCGAACTGGCTATTGCAATAATACTTGGCCAAGTGTTTTTGGGGGAATTATTAAGGTTCATTCCGTAGCATTGTTTTTTGCTTGGCAAGCTTCCCCCCCAGCATGTGATCATCTTTGATCCCTGCGGACATATCGAACACAATCTTGCCGTTATGGCGTGTCCATGTGAAGTGTGAACCAGCGATAAGAGGATTAACGCATCCACCCGGAAAACGCACCCGAGAAGTCGAACGGGGATGAAAACTCGTTCAAGCAACCGAAAACAAATCTTGCCAGGACTTCCGGCCATCCTCCGGCTCGTGCTGACCCTTCGACCCTGGCCCCGTCGGCAGCGTAACGAAGGCGTCACGCATGCATAAATATGATTCTAATTAAAATAATATTCACCGCCCGGAGCCAACAACCGCACTGATCAACCGCCCGGGGCTAAACGCTCATTTGCGCTCCGCTCCGGAAGGACGGAAACTTCCCCGGAGGCCAGCGTCAATCCGACCGACAACGAGGGGATTGCTCGAAGCACTAATCACGCATCTTGTGTATCCGTGTCCGGCACCGGCGTTCTAACGGCAACCCCTTTTTCTCCTATCGCTCAGAGAAAAGGAGAATTAAGCAAATTACACACAATTAATATTCCTGTTGAAATCCAATCCTTTCGCTCCCCCTGACACCGGGTCGGAGTGCTTTAAAACTTCATCATCACCCGCCCGGCCGGCTTCACTCCTTGGCGACCCCTTTTTTAATTCCTTCAAGAAAAAGGGTTACAAACCACAGCCCCGGGTCGGAGCCGGGGCGCCGAGAAGGTTAATAAGGCAAGTGCTTCGCCGGGGCGCCACGGAGGCAGGCGGCGATTAAGCAGCGAAAAGGGCTGCGAATAGTCGAGGTCCATGAATAAATTATCGGCCCATCAACACGTCTTCGGGAAGGCCTGGCGGTGAGTTGGTCGGTGTAATTTGTAAATCTGTTTAACAACCGGTTGGCCGCTTGGCTGGCTACATTGTTCCGGGCTCCCCGTTTTGTGGTTCGTTTTGGTTTGATCCTTTTCAGGGAAGTTCGGCTTCCGGAGGAATGCGTAGGAATGAAATTCACCGACCAGTAGAGGGTGGCGATTGGTTTGGATTCAGACGAGTCAGGATATGTTATCCGATCAAAGGAAAACCCAAGGCATGATCCATTCGAGGAAGCGTCTCATATCGTTGACGCGAGGCCGCGGTTTCTGAACCGTCGTTAATCGAGGTCCATCTGTCTATTGGGCAAAGATTGGAATTAAGGACACGATTTGTTTGATCGCTGGAAATCATTGGAAAACTGACTGTCAATTTTGAGTTAACAACCATCCATGGCTTGACCATTGGCCCAATGCATAGCTCCCAAACAGGATCGCAACCAAGGTTCTACCTCGAGGAGCTACAAAACGGCAGCTTCAATTTAAATATATCTTTTTTTAAATTAAAACATTATTCAATTCGAAGACCAACGCGACACGACGCAACTTTCTGCAGCTCCCAACTCCCGGTCGAAGCCCGGAGTCCTGAACACGGTTCCCATTCCAGGGTTTGCCGGTTCCACCATGCATAAAAACCACTGTAATTTCGTGTCACCACCACCGACGCCGGCCCAGTTAGCTGATGCGGGGTCGGGCTGCAAAACAATGCTGAAACTATCGTTAGTTCCGTCCGCAGCCCAACCCCGCTGGCTGGGCCACAGCCGGAATGCCATTTACACTCCGTTCCGGTTCGCAGCGGATTGGCATTTTCATCAAAGTCGCAAAATCCAATTTCGTTACCATTTCGGTGCTGCCTCGAGGTGGCCACCCCTTCCGTTCCGTTCCGCCACGCCACGGAAAGGAGTTTTTGTGGGTCGAACTTCTAGTTCTGTTTAGTTTAATGGGGTTTTTTTTTTCTTCGCCGGCCCCGTCCGTCCGGATCGGTCGCGCCGGAAGCAAGGCAAAAGTAATAATAAATAGAATCCTGTGGACCCCCGCGTGGGGAGGAACCGGGTGGGGGGAGGGGAGCCCACAAACTGCATCGCCCGGAGCACAATCTGCAGCGTTCGATGCAGTCTTCGGTTCGGTGTGTTGGTTGGTGAAAAATGGACGCGCTTCGAACGGGGTGTAGAGATTTCCGGTTTTAATTTGCTCTCCATTTCGCGTAGCTTTTCCCACCCACCCCGTCGCCGGAACACTCGCCTTCGGGTGGTTTACAACGAAAAAGTCCATCAAACTGCTTCCCGCGCCGAATCCGCCGAATCCGCCGAATCCGCGAGTTGCCCCGGGAAAATCCATTCCGGCGACTGACTCCGGCGCTCGCCGGATAATTTATTACATTTTATTTATTTTCCTCGCCAAGCCGCGGAGCGGAGCGGAGAGGGTGGTGTGAGGCGGGGTTCGGGTGCAGCTTGGGGGGGTGGCAGTCGGTGTTCGGTTGTTTTGGCCGTTGGTTTTGTTGCCGCTATTTTCTTTCCAGTTTTCCACTCTCAATAGCAATTTTCTTCGAGGCAATGCATTTGCATTCCACCATTCCCGCGCACCCCCATCCCACCCCCCACGGGTGATCAGATTGCATTTCCACCTCCAAGGACAGGACACTCCTTAGGAACCACCAACCCACCGATGGGTGCAATCTGATTACTGCACCTTCGGCCGGCCGACCGGAAGTCGGGTGTTCCTTTGTCTCCTTTGGCACGCGCACAAGGCGCCAGGCGCTCCATTGTTCCACACCCACACCCACACCCACATCGGAAGGTGTTTTGAGGTGCATCGTGATTGCTGTTTGCCGTCAACTTTCATCGTCGGGAAGCACAGGACGGCGTCACAGGCTGGCAGGTAATGCAGTAAACGACGTGACGGATCCGCCGGCGCACCATACGTGAAAGTGCATAATAAGCCGCCCGGCCGAGTGGGTGGGGAGGGGGTTCCCAGGGAGGTCCCGGCCTCGGTCCCTCAAACCACCCGGTCAAATGTTTGCAAAGGAAACAGTGCAGGATTATTATTACCCCCGTTTTATTATTATTACACGTCGTGTCGCGGCGGAAGGCCTATGCAGCTCGAGTTCTGCACCCTCCCCTTTCGGGGTTGCATTTTTCGCAGACAGATACACACATACGCCGCCGGTGCATCGTGCGGTGCAGCCCGGGGGAATTGCATCGTTGCACCAACACCGCATTGGAGCTACTTTCTTTATGACGAGTAATTTACTTTCTAAACACCATCAACTCCGGAGTTACGGAGGGCCGCGGGGGGAGTGTGTCCGCCTGAGGTGGGTGGATCATTTGTTTTCCTTGTTGCATCATAATCCACCGCGGGGGTGGCCCTGGCCGCGGCGGCGGCGGCGGCGGTGGACCCGGTAAACGATGCAATCGATACCGCGCACCGGGGGCCAGGATTTGATCGAAATCTAAATGAACTGCATACACGTTCGATGCACTTTACTCATCGGCCGCGGGGGGCTCCCCGCCCGTTGCAACGATGTGTGCCAAATTCCCTTTTTTAGGTTACATTTTTTGGCCCCGGAGCGCTGAACGCTGAAGCCGGAGCCGAGCAAAGACGCGCGGAGCAGACGGAGCATAAATTGATGTTATTTATGTCAGTCATTTTTATTCCACCACCCCTTCAACGCCGGCGCTCGGTGTAAGCGGGAAGACATCCGTTTTGCGGGGAATGGAACCATGCGGGCAGGCAGGCAGGATGTGCGTGCGAGGATTCACATTTCCGCTACATTGTTTGGCCCGACAGCGGCACTCTTTGAAGTTTGACAGTTACGTCTTCAGTTTGTGTCATTTGCCATCATTCGGAAAGCGCTACATTATTGGTCGATACATTCTGCGAATCCGGCATCTTCGAAGCGAGAAATAAACAACGTTGAGTACGGGCCTGAGTAGAGAAAGTATTGGACAAGCTGCCGATCTTCCGATCCGATCTCCGTTGCGGCAACACTGCATCAAAGCAGCTCATGATTTTATGGATAAAGTATAGGGTGATCCTCTATAGCGAAAAGGTAGCCATAAAATTGGAGCGGCGGCGTGGCCAATTCACATTCTATCGAACCTACCAAAGCTGGACAATTGCGGTCCAATCTTATTTCGATTCAAAATTCACCACTGGTGAAGATTTCCTGTCATAAAACTCACCATTCCGCTAACGCGGCTTCCGTGTAGCTCCTTGTACTAAATATCCTTGTACTAAACGAAATTGTGGAATTTTCTCGGGTTTCTCGGTTTTTGTGTTAATTTTTTTTCGTTAGGACTTTTCTTTGTTACCGCTTTGTTGTACATAATAAATTTATGACACTCTGCCTGCCTGTCCGTGTTTGTGCGGCACTCGCCAAGAAGTGAACTGAATAATTAAGCCACGCCGTATCGCCGCTCAGGCCGCCTTAATGTTGCTGTTTGTTTCGCGTCCGATCATAACTCAAACTTGATTGAAATGAGAGAGGAGCGAGATCGGGCGAACGAGGCGAAAGCGGTAAACATATTCTGCCCACACGGTGCCTGTGCCGGGCAGTTTCCTTCCGGAAGCCGATAAGGCCCGGACGGTGCCGAAGACACACACGTGTGTGCGTCGCGTAATCCAATTAAAAATTATTTATGGATTATGAGCCACCATAAAAAAGGGCCATAAAATCCATAAGCAGCATCGGCGACGGCGGCGGCCATCTTTCTCTTGCCGAGGCAGCCCGAGGATGAGCCGAATGGCGATATCGAGGACGATATCGAAATTGATGAAATAAAACGCCCGGTGCCCAGGGGTGGTGATCGACGAAAAGAAATTTTCCCAAAAACAGCCTGGCGGCCGGCAACATAAAAAACAATAAAAGAGCCCGTGCAGCATGTCCGTACTCCAATTAGGCGCAATTTCTGATGAGCCAGCAGCCGCAGCTGCGTGCGTTTTGCTGCGCTGCCGCCGCCACCGGGACAGACGGCCTCGGGGGGCTTTCCTTCTTTGGGTTTTCCGCTGATGATGCATTCCACATTACCACAAAAATGGCATCGAGTGCTAGTGGCGCGCCGCGGTAACGAACGTCTTTCGTCTTTGTAATCGACTCAATAGTGATAGGATTGGGTTTGATTCTTCGCCCTTGCACTGTAATCATATCGGGAAAATGAACCGCAATCGGCTGTCGTTGTCATTGGGATGTAGGATGTAATGAGATTTTTGTGTGTCCTTCATTCAGCACTCAAATGTGGCCAAAGCAGCACCGTGTGCAATAAAAAGTAAACCAAATCATTTCACTTCACAGACAGCGCTCCAAATGCAGCGCTCGCTGGACTCGGCTCATAGAAGCATTTTTTGCCAATATTTCGCCTCCACTCGTGACGGATGCTGCCACACAGACACCGGCCCCGAAGGTCCTTTATTTACGGGCCAATAAATACGAAAAAAGGAATTATTTGAATATGATGAGGCCCAGTTGCGTATAGCGTGGGCTTTTTTTTTGTCCAAAGCAGAAAAATAAAGCCGGTCGATGTCCGTTTTTATGAAGTGTATGGAACGTAAAAATAAACTCACTCCGTTTGAAATCCGTTTGATCGTGTTTTGCGACGGGCTTAAAAAATTACCGCGCACGCACCTTTGGCTACATTTGCCGTAATGAATGAACCAGGCTTTTTGTGAAAGGATGCAACAAACTCAAACGCCATATTTTTTGCAATGGACTTTTAATTTTTTAAATTCACATCCTAGCGCGTTAGCTGGAGAGCGCTAAATGTGTGTGAATTTTCGCCCCGATTATGTTAACTTTTCTGCGAACCAAAGCCGAATTTCACCCTTCAGGGCTCCCGGCGGGTTCAACGGCCGCGTAGAAAAGCGGAGGGTGCGTTCGCGCTGCTCGGTCCTATTAACATCAACATGCTTCCAATTGAATAACGATCTATTTCGGTCGTTCCTTTTTTTTTTCTTTGCCATCGGGATAAAAGTTGAAAAATGTTTCCAACATCCCGAATATGGCCAAAACTTCCCGTGGGGTACTCAAAAACACGAGGCGCGTACCGAACGGCAGCTGCGTTTGATGTTGCTCCGTCGGAGGTGTCACGTACATACGCCGGAACCGACCGTTCCGAGGGGCACCAGCTAAAGTTGGCCAAAATTAGCGCCGGTTTCGCGAGGGGGACTGATTCGCGAATTTTGATGGATTCCTCGAGTTGGGTTTTACATTTTTTTTTACACCAACGCTAGCCCGATTAGCATAGAAATTGTTTCAGAAAACAACAACAAATATGACTTCATAAGCCACTCTCGTGTTCCGATGTGACGCGATCGCCAGCCCCACAAACAATTCACTCCTAATTTTACGTCTTCTAATCAACGGGTTTCATGCGAATATTTGATTACCCTTTATATATTTATGAGCCCTCGGGTGACGTGGCCTCGATGGTCTGGATTCTGCCTTCCAGACACATGACCGACGACGGCGGTAAACCGCAGTCATCGGCAAAGGGCAGCTTCGGCTACAAATCGAAGCCGTAAATCGGTTGACGCAATGCCCAGATTCCCGTACCGAGACTTGAAGCGGTTGAGAAAGAAACATCGGGGCACCTGACAGGGGACGACGGATAGACGAGATCTATCGGCCGAAGGGGGAATCGAGTGCCCGGTTTTTTCGGGCGAAAAAGGGCAGAAAAAAGGACAATCAGTGGCCACGGGCAGTACCGCCGCCGAAGCACCGAAATAATACAATATTAATTCGGTTTCATTAGAACAAATTGATCCCAGGGAATCTTACCGCCGGGCCGCCGGTCCCGTGGCCCTGTTTCGGTCGGATCGAAACGGTCCATCGACACCGAGCGAAAGGATAATTTATTTCGTTGTTTAATTTACTTTGCCCCCGGTCCGGCACCGGTCCGAGTGGTGGGCAGGAATTATTGACCAACCGCCATGGGAGCTGCCGGGGCGCCCGGGGACCGCAAAACAAATACAGGGCGAACAAATAAATAAAACACAAGGCGATTCGACGATGGCCGAAGGAGCGCACCCGATGGGACCGAGCGATTTATGGGCTTTTCAGTGGCACAGAAAGGCGTACAACACTCCACGGCAACACCCTACCCGGCGGCTGGCCACGGGCCAAAGTCGATAAGTTGACGCCCCGAGGAACCTCTTTTTTGGCACAAGCGAAATGTATAAATCTTTTTAAAATTCCGTGGCACATTTCACTCGGACAATTATTCCGCTGGAAAGCAAGAAATTTCCCCAAAGTCCTAAGAAACCACGACTCAGTTTGGGTGAATGAAAAGTTGGACTGCAACTCTTAAAGACGCAGTTTATGTCAATCCCTCACGATGTCGTAAATACGTCAACATTGGCGCGCCGTCATCGGCAAGAAGTGCGGCGAAAGGTAGTGCGGCTTACCGTTGCCCCAAAAAGGTCATGGACATGGTCAGGTCAGCCCGGGCACCGAATCGATATCTGCCGTCAGATGACCCGCCGTCGTCGTCGTCGGCATCGTCGTTTCAAGTGTCCAGTGATTCAAGAGGAAGGTTAGCTATCTCGGGTCCTCTTGGGGTGGCAGTGGTTTCGGCGCACCGCACGGATAGACCTGGAACCTCGGAGGGGGGGCACCCTCTTTAAAGCTGTCCGGCTGCATGACAATGCTCCCGATTGTTGGTGCTGTCGTTACGAAGACCGTGTTTTGCGCGTGAATTTAAAACATTTCGTTTCTCTCGTTTCAGGTAAGGCCCTTATCGCATCCGACGGCATCATCCGGTTTGATGTAAGTCTTGGTTGTCCTGTTTTTCCTTCTTAGTGTAGTTGTGAAGTGAAACGAGCCTATAGCACTACAATATAAGGTGGTCAATGATATTTCGTGGTTTTGGGCGATCAAACAATCCGGAGCTCAGCCAAATCAGAGGCCATGGAGTTCATGAGTGGTCCTTCTACTAGAATCGTCCTAATTTCCCGGAATGCGGAATATACACAAAACACATTATTCATAGAACCGATTACGAACCGATTCGAAACCGTTTCGCTCAGTTGAACCGGTTCGAGATCCGATATTTGCACAGGATATTTTAAGTGAAGAAACTCATTTGTAGAAAACTTAAACGCCCGGCATTCAGTTTACACTGACGACCAGGCGACAGGAGGACATCTTTCCGGTAGTTGGCAATCCAAACTAACCGCACTCCTTCGGTTCGGCTCAGCTCGGGCTGCGGGA
Source organism: Anopheles bellator (assembly GCF_943735745.2). Taxonomy (NCBI): domain Eukaryota; kingdom Metazoa; phylum Arthropoda; class Insecta; order Diptera; family Culicidae; genus Anopheles; species Anopheles bellator. Next base: position 74,537,459 of record NC_071286.1, on the reverse strand, counting down.
TAAGAAATGCTCTCGAATTAAACGTCAATTACGGGACCCAATTGGGGGTGAAAATTGCCATTTCACCAGCGGGAGACACCCAACTCCACGCCCACGTCCGTCCGTCCGAACCGAGGCAGTCGATAGTTTGACGGTCGGACGTGAGCGCATAAAACTCCCCGGTGCCGGCCTGGTCCTTCCTGGTCGCGCGGGACGCACCGAAGCATAAAATCGATGCGTTTGGCGTCGTCGTCCCCTTCACGGAGACACCACCCCGCCCCGTGGGAGACAATGCTGGATCGTGACCCAATAGACATCTTCTTACAGGGTGAAGCAGAAGAAGAAACGATAGTGATGCTCCCAAACTTGGGACGTACGGTGCTTCTCCAAAGTGCCGAATGTACGTGAGACTCACTTTCCGATCCCCTCATGCCCGCCTGCCATCATTCCGGAGCTAGAAGAACTTGTTTACATTTCATCCATCATTGAGTGCAAGGATGACGGAACCGTGGAACGGTCCGGGAAAATGGTTTTAATTGTTCCTGCGGAACGGAACCGATGAATCAGCGGTTCATTTTTCCCGCGTAATCTGGACCACCACCGCCACTGCCATTGTTTGCCGAGTTGCCGAGTTGATGAGAAAAATCAGGATCCGGAGCCAATCAGACGGTGGAGGCAGCGTGGAGAAATCGTAAGACGCTGCGCTATCTTCTAATCTCATTGGCGGCCCGCCAATCTTTTGTGTGTGGGGGGGCGGCGATGAGAAGCGAGTTTTGGTCCCGCTTAAGGCTGTAGCTTAAGCAGCCTTTTGGACAACAATGAAAAGGCTACTTTCGGTGGCGACGGTTCCCGGAATCGTTGGAGCATGTTGATGGTATCTTAATCCTAAATGAGCTGGCTGGGGCTCGACGATCGGCCTTTGTTTCCTTTCGCTTATTGGGAAGGCAAACATCACATCCTGGTGAGCGAATTAATCCGGTTCGGATTACGCGCTGCCGATTCTATTGGTCCGCCAAGCGAGGCATTGTTCAACACAATTACCACCAAAAAACAAGAAGAAAATAATCTCCCATTTTAGCCGGACCATTCAAAACAATTTAATTAAATTGTTCACCGGGGTTTGACAAAAGGCACCAAAGAAAAAAAAAGTGGAAAAGTGGGAGTAAGGCCCCGGAATCGGCAAATGGCTTTCTAAATGAAAATTCTCCAACCACCCACCATCATTGGTTGGAGATTAAACCCGGCCCGAAACCCACATACGACGCGACGCAGCCCGGGACGTGTATGCAAAACGTGGCCATTTTCCCCCATTTCTTTTTGCTTTCCGCAGAGGCCTCGGCCCCGTACGACTCGTTAGCGTCCGAGAAGCGTAACGAGATGCGGCTGCAAGATGAGAAACCAAACACCGAAATAAAGTAAAAAGTAAAAAACAAACCCCTGGAAAAGTGCCCGGGAAAAGCGCACGGAATAAAAACGGCGAAAGAATACGTGCCGCAATAAGAGAGCGTAAGAGGGTATATAAAATGAGTCAAAGTACGAAAGTCGGTGAAAGTAACGGCGACCCGTGCGGGGTGTTCCCCGCCCGACACTCACCCACCGGGGGCCGGCCCACTTCCTCGTTCGGCATGTGTTGTCTTTCCAGCGTATGTGTGCACGGTTTCTTGTGTTTGCGCCGAGCGAATCGGCGAATGGGTGGTTCGATTATCGATGGATCTTTATGTATTTTCATTAAAATACAATATATGCTAACATGCCACTCGTTCGTTCGCTGCCGAAGCGACGGCCCGAGCCCCGGGGCCACCCGGAGACTTTCTCGGGGTGAAAATGTGACACACCCGGGGAGGAGGAGGAGGAGGACGGACGGCACCGGTCCCTTCCGTTTCGGGCCTCCGGTACGTGCGGTGCAAAGGGGTTCCTTGCAAAGTTCCCAGCTCTTGCCGGTAGAGAGAAGAGTAGTAATAATAAAAATAATGACAAGAACAACGGTGAATCCCGCAAGAAGTACAAAAAAAAGAAACGAACGAACCGGGGCGCCGCCTCGGGCCACCCAGCATCCCTTCTTCCTCGTCCGGGTAATGGGGAACGGTCGGGCTAAGGACCCGCCGCCGCCGACGACGACGACGGAGCGAAGAAAAATTTCATCCAACGATCCCAATTTTGTCCCCAAGCAGCACCAGGCCTGAGCGGCACTGAGCCGCGGGGGGCCAGGGTGGAGACGGCGAATGCCATCTTGAGTTTCCATCTTAACGGAGCCGCCCTTTGCCGCCGCCCCTTTCCGCCGATCGAACGTTGGGCTTTCGGGTTTTCGGTCGTCGGTGGTGTTGTCTTCACCGGCGCGCGCCAAGTCTTTCGTTTCCAATCGCCAGCGGAAGATGAGGCGACTCACACATACACGATCACCCGCGTGTGTGGGTGCAGGTGCATGTGTGCGACAGAATATGTAAATGGCTATATCCTGCCGGCACACAAACACACGCGCTCGGCTTCGCGTCTTCACATAGACCTCCGTGGCGCGCGCGGGATGAAAGTTATTTGCGTTTTAAATTCTCCTTTTTTCTCTTATCGTCGTCGTCGTCGTCGCCGTCGTTGGGAGGGTTTTGGTCGCCCACATACAGTTTGTCCCATCCTCCGACTTCATCCGTTCGTTTTCCCGACCCGATAAGGGGCTGTAAGGGGATCGCCGTTCGACACGACTGTTGCTCCGCCGTGCGCCGTGTCCTCTTAATTCGTCGCGTTTGAGTCGCGCAATGAGCAGCGTCCGTTACGATTTCCCGGCCGTGTGTTCTTGCTCGGAGCGCTTGGAGGCGGACACGTGTGCCGGTCTTATCCGTTTCATCCGCTCGGGCTAGGTACGGCTTGGGCCTCGCGTTGAAAGGCTTTCGCCAAATGTACATCGTGTTTGGGGGGGGGCATTGGTTGTGTTTTTGGGACGATTTCCTACGATATAGGTTATTGTTTTGCAAGGAAAATTAGTAAATTGGAAGATGAGTCTGTAAGAATCACTCTGGCGACATCATTCAATTTGTCACCGAATATGTGTCCATTTTTTCATCATATTAAGGAGTGATTCGTGGTATGATTCGTTATCATACTTTTAATAAATGATTCCATGTAGCGTGAGCTTTCAGGAGGCCTTTAGTATTACTGAACTGAACTTAATTAAAATGAAGAAAACCTTAAAACAAGATGCAACGAGAGTCAATAAAGACAAAGAGCAGAGTCGAAAGTGAATGTAATAATCACTGTTCAATGAAAAATCCCAATAAAAGATCAACGACCTACAGAAGCACGGCAAAATTCTCTACAATCGTTTAAAAATGAGGGCCAGGAACACCTTTCGAAGACAGTATACTGAAGTCATCATAAAATTTAGCAAACTTTTGTTTATACGTAATGCTTCGAATGTTTCACTTTGTTTAATTCTTCTCTCTTTTGTACAACATAAAACCAGATAGCACCTGACATATGATTTACCTCGACAGTTTTCCAACCTTTTCAAACTCTTATCATCATCAAATAATACAAATCAAAATGCAAACTAGCTCTACTCCGCCGGCCAGGGCAACCCCCATCGTCGGGAGCTCGTCAGAGGGCGGCTTAGCATCTTTTCAATCGAACACTCCGTTTCCGGTTCACCGAACACCCTGACGACGAGGCAGCCCTTCCCTCCGTGCCATCGTCCTGCCAGTGGGCCGTAATTGTCATTCACACATCTTCCGCGTCGGCATTTCCTTCTCCCGCAAGGCTTCTTCTTATTAATGTCACCAGCGTCACCGGGCTGCCGGTGACGAACCTCTCCGTGCCGGTGCCCCAGCCTCCTCGGGGTCTCGAAGTCCGCCTGAACGGGTGACTGAAGCGAGGAGCGCCGGGGTGTAAGTGACGATCGCAAGTGGAAAGCGCAAAAAAAAGTTGATAGAAAACACGACGACGGAAAGCGTGGCCCGTGCCACGTGGGGTGTGTGGCTTATGTGTGACGCGAAATCTAATACATCCCTCGCTTCCGTCCGCCCGTCCGTCCGTCCGGTCGGGTGGGTCATTTGCATATGCGGAGGAAATAAATAGCGCCGAGCAGTGCCGAAGACATGTGCACACTCGTCCCCAGCTTCAGCCCGGTCTCACCCGGACGAGGGCACGGAACCCAAAAATAAAATCGTGTGGGAGAAGAAGCCAGAAAAAAGCCGTCATTTGGCACGTCGGCGGAGCGGTGACCAGGGGGGGGGGGGGTCTCTCGCTGGTCTCTCTTCCGCTGGACGTTACGCATCGCTAAGATGAAGCGCTCCAGAAGGCTGTGTCTGCTTAAGACACAGCCAGAACAAGAGGTTGGCTCCCGTTTTACATATTTGCCCACCCGGCTCAGGGAGTTTTTCCTACTCGATTTTCGTCCAACGGGGCGAGTTCGGAGCACCCGGGGCGAACAATAAAATATCCATTCGGCCATGATTAATGGGGCCCGCACTTATGTCCATTTGACTGCGCTTCATTAATCTTTTTCTTCCCGCGCGGTACCTGATGCGCTTGGCATCCGTGGCCCCCGTGTGTGGGTTTTTGGGGGGAAATTTCCGAAAAATCTAGTCACTAAAACTGAGAAACACTTTAAAAGGATTCGCTGCATGAACGTGTTTCGGTTCGGAATTGATTTACAAAACCTCGAACGAAATGCATTCTTCGAGTATCAGAAATCGCATTTCACATCGACAGAATTCAATTCCCTTTACGCTTCGGATGGAGTGTACCGAGAGAAAGTATTTGACGAGGATAAGTGAACCCAACCATGAACCGGGGTTCTACGTTCTTCGTCACCGTGACGGCCATAAATGTAATATAATTTACGGGTTCCATTAGTTGGCGCTAATTCCAAAATAAATTGCATTGCACTGCCTCTCTCGCTGATCGTGAAGCACGAACTGGTGGCCACAGCCCCACAGTCCATCCATCTTGGCGTGGGGACGATATTAAAACCGCCTCCGATCCACGGAGCAGAACCCAGCGCAACGGCGACATCCGGGCCGGGCGTTCCATCCGGTTGACCCATTACGGGACGGTATGAAATTACAATTAAGATTAACTTCCGTCTTCTCGGCGAGCATCGTCTTCGGCGTACGAGTTCTTCAAGCCGAACGTGTGTGTCGTGTGTCCTTTTTTTCCCTGCCCTAATCCGGACGGACCGCTGCTCCCTTAATCGGGGCTTTCCTTTTTGTGGCCGGGTTCGGCGCAAACCAAAAAAAAACACACGGCACACCACAGTAGGCCCAATGAGACAATGGCACATAAAAGTGTCCTCTCGGAAGGAGGAGCGGACATCCTAATCACCATCACGCGCGCACCAGCGCACCGCTCTTATCCCGTTCCCCGAGAGTCCCCGCCACGGACCAGCACGGGGAAACATAATTCGTTTTGGCAATATCCACTAATAAACGTGTCCCCCGTGTGCCGCTCTGTGTGAGTGCGTTTCGGCGAAACTCTGGCCAAATCCTTAAGACAATACCCACCCAGCGCCGGGAATGGGCCTTCCGTGCGGCTGACGAGTACGGAAATAAATTTTCATATCATATTTCCCGGGCCCTCCCCACATGTGTGGCATGAGGTCGGCGACTAATGGCGAAACGCAACGGTCCGGGCACACGGAGAAGCAGCACAGAATAAAACAACAACAACCCTGCTGCTCGCAAAAGGCCAACATAAAAAAGGAGCCCCAAATTCCTCGTCCGGCGCTCGGGGAAAAAAAGGACACATAAATACGCCTCGCAAGGGCCGGGGCCAGGATTTAGGGTATCCGAGACCGGAGGAAAAGCGAAACGGTTTGTTTTCCACGTGCGATGAGTGCGTGGCTGTGTGCGGTTATCGTACGTGTGATTAGTTTATGTTGTTTTGACCCAACATTGACGGCCGGCTGCGGGTTTTATTATTTCGCTACGCTGTGTGCGGTTGATTTTGTTCGAAACGCGAGCAAGAAGTATCAGCCGCTCTCCCGTTGCCCGCTTCCGCCGTTCATTATCGACCGTCCGATGGTGCCGGGGCCACTCTCCTTTCCGGGCGCGGAAGAAGCAGACCGTTCTGTGGCATGATTTACTTTCGTATGGTGAAGCATTACGCCCGGATAAGATCACGCGTAACGGCCATTATGATCCCTGTGTTCGGAAACATCCCAACGGAAAAGGAAGCATCCTTGCCGTCGATGGTGGAAAATATAATTAAAATCCTTTATGCTTTTGTGCTACTCACGGTGGTGCTCGCTCGGTACGTCTCGACGAACAAATCTTTCGTCCATCCGAACGGTAGGTCCCGGCGCGATGTATGACGATGACGTTGATACCCATTACCCATTATCAAATCCCACACTAAGCTTCTTCAGTTTCTTTTTTGTTGCCGGGCAGAGGACACAGCCACACAGGGTCCCGCCCCGGCGGTGGGGTTGATAGTTTTGAAATGGAGAAGAGACCGATTTTCGAATGAGTAAAATAATACAGAAAACTAAAATGGAACCGAACCTCGTCCATCTCGGGCCATTCCATTGTGATATTCTTCTTTTCTTACCGTTTCGCGTCGCTCTTCGAATGAATGCACTTTTCTCGCACACGCTCCTCATCATCGCAGCAGCCCTGCGAGCTGCGCCCTCCAATCCTTCCACTCACTAGTCTAGTTGGCTCCGGGGTAATCTCTTGACAGTTTTCGTTCCCTGTTTCCGACGGCTGCTTCCATCATCGGAACACGGTATCGCCCGTCGGGGACAACTCGTTCGGTCGGGTTTCGAGTAAGCCATTCTAGGATTGGATAGGGGCTGTTGCGAATTATTAGGGTCCTTCCACACCGGTGCCAAACAAGCGA